>NW_010392733.1:565-17382 GCF_000710305.1 Buceros rhinoceros silvestris
AGGTCCGGAGCTTAGGGCCACTGCTAACAATTTCCCAGCCAACAGTAGGGTCATTGCTACTTTCCCAAAGGCAAACAAAGAGGGTGACCACCACCACCATCCTAAAAAACCTCCACCCATCCAGAGCAAGGGCCCATGGCACAGTCCCTCCAGGCACCTGGACACGCAGTGGTACTGTGCAGGACTTTCAAGGGCCACTTACAGGACTAATAAAGCAGAAAGCCGTGTGAAATCACTCTAACGTCTCTGGGAGAGAGTGGGAGAAACTCAGGGCAGAGCCTCTTGCAGCTTTCTGCAACAGGAAGGAAGTTGTAAGTTAAAGTGCTGAGATAATGCTGGCACTCAGAGCATGACCCACGCCCACAGAAGAGAGCAAAAGTAAAAAAAAAAACTACTTCCCTCTTTCTTCTGGTCTAGGTGAAACCTCTGTCTCATGACCCAACACTTTAAACTCCCTAGGCTGCCCTTTGAAGGCCTCGGCTGGGCAGGGCACCCAGTACCCTGGAAATGAGTGTGGGGTAGTGCCCTGCCTTCCCCAAAATGACCTGGAAATGTCATATCCTGAAACATGGGTGAGCCACAGCATGGAGGTTTGTACAGGAAAGGACAGTCCTGCACGGCCCCAGTGCTACACACCACCACTGGGGACATTACAGCAGCTGTGCCCATCTGCATCATGATACAGACAGAAAGGCGGGAGGAAGAGCTGGGTGCACAAAAAAATGGAACAAAATATCCTAATCTATCCTGCCTGGTTTTCAACAAACTGATGTTTTGCTTTGCTATTACAGGAGCGACGGACCAGCGAACTCGAGGGAACAGACTTTTCCCTCGCCTCCTCTCCTCCACAGAAAGATCTGCTGTACCGGCAGCAGCTGAGCTAGTCCTCACCGGTGCCGAGAGCCAGAGCTCTCTGAGCAAGGGCTGTACCATGTGGCTACACCTCCTGTGGTACCTAGTAACCTTGTAAGCTAGACAGGACCAAGACAGAGTCCACAGTCCCATGGGTGTCCTTGGCCATCCCACAAGATGCTGAGGCACAGCAAAACAAGAGGGGCCAGGATCCCAGTAGGTCGTTTGGATGGTTCCTCTGCCGCTCCTGAGGAACTGCTTAAAACACTTTGGAGAAAGCTGATAAGTGCAGTAGGACACAGCAGCCTCGGCTACCCAGGAACAGCAACGACCAAGTCCCAGAGCCATAACTGCAAAGCAAACGTTCCTGGCAGGAGGGAGCAGAGATTTCCCAGGAGATGCTGAAGAGCCAGGACAACACATCTTTGATCCTGTTCACTCCATCTCTCTCTCTGAGTAACAAGGGAATAAATCAGCGTACTAATGGGCATGCTAATTGCAGCTGAGACCGGGATGGACTAAAATCTCCATATTCCTTTTAATTATGAATTCTACAGCCAAATTTGAACCACACCTGGAACAATTCATGAGGGCAACTATTATTTTGAAGATCAACCATCCTTTCAGTGGTTTTGATCCTTAGATTAAAATATAAAGGCAGATAACAGGACAGATCCTGATCTCTGTATCACAGCATAATCCGGACTACCTCCCTTAGAGGGGCCACTCAGGGTAACTGAGGTCAGGAGAGGGCCCTGTATTTGAAAGCGTGTCTTTAAAACACACTTCTGTTCCCACTTTGTCTTGGCTGCAGCGATAAATGATTGACATTTCAATGTCTGGGTGCAGTGCCCACATTCCTGAGGGATCACAGACCAGCGAAGCATCTGTAACTATGAGCCCTACATATCCATCTCTCTAACTAACTAATTAACTAACTAACTATGCTGTTTTGTTACCACTCCTCCCTGTGCAGAGGAGTTGGAGGGGTTACCAGTTTTCCCATTCCAATTCCCCCAGCCCAGGGCTTCACAATGGGGTTTAAATACCTTTAGCTTTTTCTTCTCTTTTTAGGCAGCTTAATGAAGGAAGTCCAAAAGAACGGAAATGGTCCCTCACACCACAGTGTTAGACACGGCCCAGAGCCTTCTCTTGCACCGAAGACAACCTGAGCGAACCAGTATCAAACATATCTCCCTTGTGGGAGAGGATGCCTCAGGAGAGGACGGTACACAGCCACAGCTACGAAGGTTAACGTCTCTTACAGGACCCTCCAATGTCTGCTCATTTGCTTCTTCAGGCTGAGCTTCCAGCCCTCACAGTGTCTTGCAGGAAAGAGTTCCACCAGTCAAACCAGCACTCCTAACTCAGCCCACTCCTTTGTATGAATTACGCCCAGGCTTTGGTTGTTTAGTGTAGTCTATGTGTCTAGTCCACCTTCTCTTGCCAGGCCATCCTCCCGACAGTAGATCTGCCCCTGTCTTTACTGGTCATGGTGGCCATTCTCCAAAGAGTGAGGATGCACCCCACTGGAAACCAGTCAAACCACTTAAGTCTCCTCTGTCAATGCAGAATATCAGAATTTGCATTCACTGAGTATTTCTTGAACTTGAGATACTTCCAGTGACAGAGAAGCTGTGATAGCCCCTAGGAAATAATTTTAATTAATCACATGTTTTCCTCTTTTCCTACTGTCTTTCCATTAAACCCTCTGTAGGTCCCAAAAGCTCCTCACTTGGGTCCTTTTCAGCCTGTGGCTTCCTAAGGTCTCAGCCCCAAGGCCAGATGCTGGTCTCACGGGCACAGAAGCAACATCCAAAGCTACTCCCTCTGATTTCCCCAGAATGCCACTGGCAAAAGGCTGCTCCACATCCCTCCTTCCCCACCCACACAGGGTCTTCTCTTCCTGGCTTTCTGTATTTGCCCCAGACGCTTCATACCTGCATTCATCCCAGAACATCTGCCTGGAAAATACGCACTTTGGCCCATTTCCCCAGTAAGCCTGTTCTCACATCTTTCTGGGCCCTTGTTCAGGAGAGAGTGGAAAGCTCCAGGGGCTTCTGTCTTGGGTCACAGCTCAAATCTGAAGATGATTTAATTGTGGCAAAGCCCAGAGCCCTTATAGCATCTTAATTTGGGATATTGCTTTACTTCTGTTAGGAGTAAAGCAGAGACTAGGTCCAGGCATGCACATGCTTCCTTCTACACTGAATTAATTTGTGGTGTGTTGTCCTATGAAGAGCTGTAAAATGCAGTGCTACTCTTCCTCTTTAAGGGGAAGGAAGCTGAATAACACAGGAGTTCAAACAGGCTCATGCACCTGAATCAGCTAAGTTGCATCTTCCCGGGCCTTATGCCCTGCAGAGAGTGAGGGTGGGAAGTTATACCACTGCTGAAGGAAGTGTATGAAAATACATATTTTCTGCTACATTAGATAAGCATGAATAGGAAAACTTGCTCTTCAGTTTTGTGATCCGCAGGTATACACAGCCTGGCCTCGTTTCCTTGTCAGACACCTTACGGCTGATTGAAACATCCAGGTGAGTCGCAGAGTTGCCAAGGACCCGAGGACAGTGGTCCTCAGAACCACTGGTGCAGGTACGTTGGACACAATGCCATGGGGACATGAGAAGGGAAAGGCCAGAGGCAGAAGGAGTGCTGCGATGGCTCTGGATTCCCCACCACCAGTCTAACCTCCTCCAGGAACAGGGATGTTTCAGGTGATTACGAGAGTCAGCCCTGCCTTGGAGCACGGGATTGCAAAAACAAGCTTTGAGTTTCCCCTCAGCCCTTCTGAGGGGGTTGTGATTCATCCCACTCCCATCCTAAACAAGGGTGCTGAGCAGGATGAGTTCCCCTTTGGAAATGCCTTTGCCTCCCCAGAGAGCAGGCAAGGGACAAGACAACTCACTCATGTCAAGCACATACCCCACTTTAAAAAAGCTACATCCAGCAAGATTAAATCCCTCCTTACCCTTTGTGAGTGTGGAAGGATTCTACAAGAGAGATGTCAAAGGAGGGGGGATGTGTCAAATTCTGGGTGAGGACACAAGCCCACAGAGCTTTTTAGCACCAGGGGGGGTCTTTAGCAGCAAGCCCCACGTGTGGCAGTCTCTATATGGCTGTGAGAAGATGTACTTATCACTTGACTCCAGCTGGAGGTTAGCAGGTTTCTCCATGGCTTGGCTTCAACGTGAGCTGAATAGTATCTCGTTCCTAAAATCTCAGCAAACAAAAACTTCAGCTGCCAAAAAATACTAAACAGAAGGACCTCAGCTCCAACCATGACTTGAAGAGCCCGCCCTGCAGCTGGGATGGCTGGAGAACGGGCACCCTTCTGCATGCAGCCCACCACTTCCTCCAGCCCCAGCAGCTCAGAACCTGTTCCCAGCAAGGACATACCCCAAGCACTCCAGCAGCCAAGGTCAAAGGAAATAGTGGGGTTTAAATAGTTGTTATATTTATTCTGCTGAAGTGTTTTGATGCCAGGTTCAGGGGGAAGGGAGGAGGAGAAGTTCAATGCAATAATGGGAGCTGGCTGCAATATAAACATCCTTTCAAGCTTTGTCAGTCCCTGTTACAAAAGGGGGTGGCAAGGTGGGTTGACACACTGGCTTTTTGTCTCACACCCACACACTGATTCCAGCTCTCACTAGTTTAACGTGCACTTTGACATGGGCCTCTGCTCCTCCAGCTGCAGACCCTGTGGTCAAGCACACAGGGGATAAACAGCAAAAGCTTCAAGACATCACAGTGGGGCAGAAAAGCTAAAAAAAATACACACTAAGAAGCCCAAATTTATTATTTTTTGAGAGTCTGGGAGATTTTAGGTGCATCTGGAAATGTTCTGATCCACCATATAGGTTTAAACAAATGGGCAATTTCTGCTGGAATAAACCCCCCGCTAGCGTGCCCAGCACACCTTCTGGGGAGAAGCTGAGGGAGGGACTGAGGCGCGTGCGGCAGATGCTGGTGGCATCCCGCCTGCAGCAATGGGAAATGCACACGTGTGAGGAGGTTGCAACTTTAAATATTCACAGGTTGGCAGTTTTGGATTCAGCAAAGCCACAGACCTGACCCAGGGGTTCCTTACAATGTTTGTCGACACAAACCCCCAAGGGTATTGTGCTGCAGGATAACGCACTTCTTTAAATGACAGTCAGTTTAATTTCCATCTGCTTGTAGGTCTGTTCCCCGTGATAATGATCTCCGCAATGGAAACCAGGGCTTCCCGCTGAGATTTCCACACTAGTTTCATGCCAGCACAGATACACTGCGGGGTGGGCACAGGACTAATGCTCTTTGAACACATACACATCCCACCCACCACTCCTGAAAGCAGCAGGACCAGCATGCACAAACAGCAGGTACACAAAACTTGGCCAGGGAAGCTCTTCTCATGGCTACCAGCACTTCTGTAAGAGGAAACACATAAATACTGACAGCTCCCATGCGAAAGGAGAGCTTTTAACCAATGGCACTATGCGGCACACAAAAAGGGTCGGCAGAGATGAAGATCCTAAAAAATTTAGCCAGGTCCAAGTCTACGCAGCAAAGCACTACGGGATTTTAGTTCCATTTACCCCTTCACCAAAGAGGTACAGAAGCAAGTGCCTAAATTATAGCACAGGCCAAAAGAAATAGGACAAAAATATGTGAAAGTCAATGGAAACGTGTTGGGAGTTGAAGGGCTCGTTGCCCGACTCTGGCTGATCCCTAAGAAATGGTTTCTTCTGTTTTCAAATGTGCTACAGCAGCAGCCAAGGAAAACCTGTGGGTTTTCATAAAGAGAACCAATGACAGCAAACATCTCTCCTCTTCTCGGTGCTCGCACACAAGAAGATTTTTGCATCAAAGCCTCATGATAAATTTTTCGTGTCAGGTGCCTCCTGCACCCTTTGGCTGGCAGATCTCCAGCCAGGCTGCCCACAGAGACATTAGCCTGGCCAGACATCCGTGCCCCATGTTCCCTAAACAAGTCCTAGGTGAAGGTCTGAAAGAAGCTGCTGCTCTAGCACTGAAATAACGGGAGTCCGCTGAGCCATAAACTACCAGCCCCAGTTCCTCCGGCCTCCTGGCCACGTCTAACGGACAAGAGGCATCATGAGATATCCTGGGGCTGTGCACCTACTGGTGCCTTTGCTGGCAGCTCTCACTCAACAGGGGTGGACGCTGGGTGCTCCCTGCTTTCTTCTGGGTGGGTCCTCTCGTTCTCTGGGCACCCAGACACAGAACCAATCTCCTTGACCAGATCTGCCAGCTGCATTCACAGCGTGGGCTTACAGGAGCAGAGAACCCTCCGCATCTTCAGGGAAATCCCATCAGCTACCACATGGGAAGATCTGGCTCTGTGCTTTTTGGTGGCAGAAACACACCTCACCAGAGCCTTGTCCTGTGGACTGCCTGCTAGGTGTGCTGCCACTGACCTGGCAGGGAAGAGGAGCAACTCCACACACTAGTGGAACAGATCTGAAATCTGACAGCAAAACCCAGCGAAGCAGAAAGGAGGAGGAGATCTGCTCAGTGTGCAGCTGAGGGCACTCTGTGCAAGGGCTTGAAAGACTAGAGACCAAAGTCTTTGGGTTTAGAAAGAAAATTCTCTGCTCTAAGACACGTAAGTTACATCAGCTTGCACGCCTGTGAGACCCGATGATGGAGGCAAGGCCAGAGGTGCTCTGGCACAGCGTGTTAGCAGGCGACCCATGTGGAAACAAAGGAAACCAGTGCCAGGACTCCTGGGAGTGTTGGATTGCTAAAGAAAAAAGAAACCAAACCAGCAATATTCAGACCAAGGTGGATGCAAGTACAGCGTATAGAACAGGCTGATAGTGGGATAAAGTAGAGGAAACAAAATCACAACCAATTTTACCGTCTCACTGTGATAAGTGCATGTGAATCGAGTGGGGCATTGGAGAATGATGTCCAAAGCAAAGCGAAGTCAGGAACCAGCAGAGGATGTCCTAAGCAAGAGACCAGCCCTAAACTATTGCAACGTGCAGAGCAATCATGGACCAGCATGGGGAAGAGGCACAAGGACAGCTCAGCGCACAGCGAGTAGACCCCAGGGCCTCAGGCAAGGATGGGGGACATCCCCATGAATGATCCAATTTGTTGGCTTCATGAACATGGACCCATGTGAACTCTCTACCACACCAAACACGACACATGAGTCTGGCGGACACAAATAGCCCAATGTCCCAGGTACTGCTCCTTAGGCACCCACAAGTAACCACCTAAGGAGCTGCTGGTGGTTCCCATTGCTCAGCTGGCTGCCTCCTCCCCTCCTCGGATGTGCCTGCTCCAGGAGACCAACCAAACCACCACGTTTCACAGCATACCAGGCCAAAACAGCAGGTGCCAGTTTCCCTAGCAGCCCACACTGAACAGCATCCCGCTGCAGAGGAGCAGTAGCATTTCTGTGCCATCCTAAAGCAAGAGTGCAATCTTTCCCTTCGCTCCTTTGCCCCCTGTGGTACATCAGCTGCACGTCAGACGAGGACCATGGTCCTCAGCATGACTTGCTGGCAAATCTAAGGCATCATTGGATAGCAGGGAGCATTTTAAAGCATATTTTGGGTTTTCTGTTTGACAGTGGCTTGCTATGCACATTACAGTATAAAGGTCTTCAGCTGTTCCTCTTGTGGTAATGTTTATTCCCCGACGTCTTTTAACAGCAGCTTTCGACACAGGGTTTCCCCAGCAGCGGGAACTACATACACAGCACAAAGCAAACACACACAAGATAAACATCCTTCACATCCCTTGCTGGTCCTCACCCCTTGGAGCTGGCCGTTACCTCCCTTGGAGCAATTCAGCACAACTCAATCAAAGCTAAAAATGATACTGTGTGATTTTATTTTTTGTACTTGCTCAGCAAACTTTTATTGGCAGCTGCTGCCAGGATCTGGGGCTCTGCCAAACTCCCAGGTTGTATTGCTCCCATGTGGACAAACAAAGCAAGCCCATTTAAAGTTTCTTGGATGCGAGTAAGGTAAAAATATAACAAAATAGAAAACAATTTGTAATTATTTGTTTCCTTTATGAAGGGTCTCCTTTGGAGTCATTTGAAATCAGTTCTGGTTTCCACCTACAGAAGTTACTCACGTGAATTATTTGATGTTAATAGACATTCCTGAAGCAGAAAGTTACCGCCAGAGGCACAGAATCCAGGGGGAACAGGCCTTCTACCTCTGCCTTTCATACAATTCCTGAGCCAAATTAACAGCTTTAGCTCCCTGCCTTTCTCAATAACTTTTGTCGCTTCTAATCACAACACAAAACAGTTTTGTATTTAAATTATTTAAGCACAATAATGATTTTACATTAATTAAAGATCACCAGCAACAATGCCTGCCTTTAGGTGCATGCATCGATCTCCTGACCCTTGGTAGCTCTGCATCAGGGCTGTCACCATCTCCTCCCATTGATCATTGCACACGTAGGACACTGAGGGTCTTGTCACCTCGTTAAGGTCATCACCTCTTTGCACAGAGCAGCCTCTCACCCCACGTCCTATATCAGAGGAAGAGAGGTGCAGGGAGAGAGGGGAAAATGGGGAGAGGGACAGAGAGAGAGGAGAGAAGGAGAGGCAAATGGGAGAGGAAAATCTCTCCCTGGTTAACAAAGCTCTTTGGCAGTATTTTGGAGCCGAAGTGCCTCCTGTCACCAACACACACAATGTGCTTTTGAGAAAGCAGAAGCGTACACGCAGTTCCCTGGCAATTGGAACTAACAGTCAGTATACAGACAAACAGGTTTTGGAGCACATGTTTTTTGAACTCCCAAGAAACTGCAGCTTACCCATTTTTTTTCAGGTCATCTCCAATTTGTTATGCAGAGTCAGTCACTTGCTGGTGCGCACAGTCCCAAGTCACAACAAGCATAAGGAAAAAACCCACCCTCTCTCCCAGCAGAAAAGTCTGACAGCAAAAAAGGGCCAAAAAAAAAAAAAGGTCTTGTTTCCTCACCAGTGGCTGCAAAAAGCAGATTGTGGAGGAAATAAAATCCCTGTTACGCTTTTCCCTCTCACTCAGCAAGTTTTGGTCTGAAGAGCTTCTAAAAACTCATTTAAGCTTGAAAATTCCAAGTCTAAGTAAAATTCAGATCATTTGCAAGAATTTCTTGGGCTCGGGAAATGTCTGAATTCCCACCCGTAGCAGAAAGAGGGAGCTGACCTGTCTGCCTTCCCTGCTAGACCACCTTCCCCCACTTTACTCCGCTCTAGCTGAGCACGTCCAGCCGCCCCAGGCTTTGGGGCTGCTACCTGAGGAGAGCAGCTGGCCTGGGCTGGGAGCCACCTGCCTTTGCCCATGGACACACTGGACACTTTGGGCAGCCACGGGGACATGGGGACACGAGCCGGAGACCATAGTGCCTCAGACCCTAACTGCTGCAGTTCAGCTTCCTCCACTCTTGGAGACTGATAGCCCAGCACTTTGGTGTCTGCAAGGGACATGCCCCACAACATACGTGGCTCTGGAGGTGTCCCGTGGCTCCTAAAGATGCTGTTAGCTTATTCCAGCAAGGTGGGTTTCTTATCTCCACCTATTTCTGTGCAAGGAGGCGTTGGCTCTTCATTGCTGTTGTCAGGATGGACGTGTCCTGGAATAGGATGGAGGGAAAGAATTGAGACCTCACCCCATGGAGCTCACGGCTCATGTGTCAGACCCGCAGTTAGCTGAGACCACATGGAGTGAAAAGTTCTGGGTCTGTTCTGCAGCCCTTTAACACGGCCCCAACCTGCCATTCTTTAAAAGTCACAGTCCTTAAAAGCTACCAGTTCCTCCCTGCAACTCATCCTCCACTTGTGCTGTGCACCGTGAGTGGCTCTAATCTAGAAGGATTTCTTGTGTGGCCTCCCTAGTTCTCTTAGTAAAGGACAGGTCATCTCTCCAGAGGCCCAAGAAGAAATCTGAGAGTTGGAAGTGGTCCATCTGCCGAGATGTGAAGAGGGAGATGTAAAGCACAGGAAAGGTTATTTGCTGCAACACCAGCTTCCTGCCCTGGAGAAGTGCACTCTGTGCTGGAGGAAACAGCTGGGATGCAGGTTAGCTCCTGGCCAGAGGAAACACTCGATTCCGCTAGAGTGACACCAGTTTGCTTCAGCCACATATTCTTAAAGACACTTCTAGAATGTTAGGTTATATTAGACTGTATTTCAGCAGTTGGAAATTGCAGCAGAGTACAGCTTAGTGACAGGGGTTCATCTCAGCTCTGACATCTCCCCGCAGGCAAATGGGCGCGTAAAGGAGGAACAGGGCTCAGGTCCTCGCCACGAGTAGATGCCACATTCCCACTGAAATCCATGAGCATAACGTGTCTAAACCACTTATGGCTCCAGGACATTTCCAGCTCCCCATGCATGAGTCGTACTGAAACCTGTTTGGATATTAAGAACAACCCTTAGCTCTGGGTCCCCACCGACACATGCTCACTCAGCTGCTGCTGCTGTCCTAGGCAGCGTCGATCAGAAAGCACGGAGTGAAGCTTAGAGATGTGCATATACACATGGACACACGGACACCTACAGACAAATACAGATGGAAACAGAAGAAGAAAAATAAGATGTCAACACTTCCAGCTGCAGCTCTTCTCCTGCTCAGGTTAGCATGGATGCTCAGCTCTGCCCTAATCCTGGAAATTAAGATTAGGTACCCCTAACTCCAAAGGGCACTAGGAGACTCATTTACTTCCAGGGGGGACTTTTTTCTGTTCAGGAGCCAGCCAAACACAACAAAGGTTTACTCTCAAGTATACACAGATACTTCCTAATGTTTTTTCATGCTGTCTGAATGGACATGATACTCTCAGACCTACCAAGGACATTTCATGGTACATTGACACCAGGTCCAGCTACTGATGGGTCACACACATTTCTCAGCATCATCCTTTGGCCTCTGTGCTCTGTCATTGTCTAAGCCAAAGACACAAGTGCTCTCCCAGGGCTCCTCAGAAGGGTTTTGTGGTAAAAGATGAGAGCAGCACTCGGAGGAATGAACTACAGATCCCTAGAAGACAAACTGACTCCAGGCTCCACTTTGTATAATTGTAAGGGCTTCAGGCACCAGACAGAGGTTAATAACACTTGGTGCTTCTGTTGAGTCACTCCAAGTGCTGCAATGTCCCAAGTCTGAGCAATGGGTTCATCAGTGCCAGCAAAATAAACAGCACAGGACAACGCACCAGCTGCTGCGGACTGCGCCACAGCCTGTCCTCTGGGGTGCCCGTGAGGGGCTTTTGCCTCGCTCCCAGCACTGACCGCTCAGGGTCCTACCAGTGGCCACCACATACTGACTCCTTAAAAGCCCTTATTTCACAGAACACAAGCAGCTGTCTCCAGTTCTATTTCGAAGCAGTGCATTTTTCTCATTACAAACGGGCGGTGTTTACTGAGCTGTCTGGTTTAGAGGCACCATCGCGCTGTGAACAGAGACCGGTCCTACACCGCTCGTCGCCGGTGATGCAAAAAGCACCAGATCAGTTTAGATCGGGTTTCTGTTTGGAAGAGGGAGTTCCTGTACATCATCTACACCAAAGAGTTAAACCCACGGCAAATCCTCCAGCCCACAGCATTCCAGTGGGACTAGATCTCGGCTGGAGTCTTGGGACCCAGATATAAGTTCCATTGTTTGGAAACAACTGCCAATCAAAACACTGTTTTGGAAAGGATTTTATTTATTTACAGAAATCTCCATAGAAACTACAACCAAGATTTTTCAACCAGATGTGATGCTTCATTGTTAATTAGTTCATCTATCAGAGCAACAGCTTTCCTATCATGAGATCTGGGCAGCTGAAATTTGAAGTGCTAGCACCAGGCTGCCCATCAGATGGAAAATATTAGCAAGACACTCCGCTTTGGGAAGGGAAAACCTCCAAGTGCACTGCGTAAGAGCAGCAGACATTCCACAGGCACAGGCACAGAGCACCGATGTGGTTTCTCCAAGAGCACACTGCTGCTGAGCATTCAGATGGCAGCCCTCGAATTCAGCTGCCGTCACCTAAACCAGTGCACCCTGCAATGGACTAAACCCCACCCTTACTGCAAGATCCACTCAACAGTGTTATTAACGGATGTCACGGGTTGTATCCTACCGACTTTCTGCATCTGGTGAAGCGCAGCAGTAAGATCAGGGTGCCAGCAGATGATACTGTCACTGGGAAAACAAAGCAGCAGTCGCATCCCCCTCTCCTCACCTTTGCTGAGCACAGTTTAGGAGCTAGGCTGAGGATTTGGTTTTAGAGCAGCATTTACGTCGCTTCCAACCCAAACAGAGCTCTCCCTCGTAAAACCGATGGCACTTTCAAAGGGAGCAGCAAATCGTGGTGCCATGATTAAAAATAAGATGATTAGCTGCCGGGCACAGGCTCCCACACAACTCCTCAGTGCAAGCCAGGGTAGCACTTGTCTCCTGCCTCCCAAGCCCAGGCCAGCTGGCTTTGCTAACAGAAAGAAAGGCAGGGAACCTTGTTTGAAATGCCAAAAGACGGACGAGCAGTGGAGCTTCTTACACCATGAACTGTTGCATAACTAAGTTCTCAAAAATGTTCAGTTCCTGCATCTACCTTCCATTGCTGGGTTTGGGGTTTGGGTTTTTTTGCTTAACGGTACCTGTTTACTTAAACTGGAGACAAATTCCAGTGGAGAAATTCATGGGAAACATTTGGATTCCCTCACCACCTGGGCTTGACTGGCACCCGCCTGCGCTCCAGGATGCACAGCCCATTCACACTGATCATATGTGCCGCCTGGTCCCCAAAGCCAACACCACCTCTCTGTTAGCTTTGTTCTCTTTTTGGACAGAGCATCCCCTGGAGGAAATAATGGAGAATCGGCTTGAAGAACCCATGCCAAAGGAAATGGGCTGATTGCATTTGACAAGCACAGGGTTTGCTTGGGTTGGGAGGGAGCAATACAGGCCTTTGACTTGGAAAAAATAAAAATAAAATAAAATAAAATAAGTGACACGGCACTGCAGGGAAACTATTTCTTTGAGGATCGAGTTAAATCAGACAATATAAAGCAATCTTATTTTTAAGACATTAACAGAAATGAAAAAACAAAAAGTAAAGCAGTTCACTGGGCTCCAGGATGCAATATTGCTCTGCAAGCTCAGCAAACAGAAAGAAAAGAGAAAGTTCCAATGATCCCTTCGATAGCTCCGTACCATCCTGCACCGTTTCCTCCAGAAGAGTCTGGTGTCGACCCTGGCATTGTACAAATGGGCTAGACGCAAGGGTTGGGATTAAGACAATATAAAAGTGAGTACTGGGAGGGTTTTAATATCTCCCCTCCAAGTCTTGTGCTGCAAGTCTAAGTGGATTTAAAGAGATGCAGGGAAGAAGATTCACCAGGCTTGTGGACCCAGAGGCTCTTTCCTCAAGCCTAACAAGCCAGACACTTGCTGCCTTGCTGCAGCCCATAGCACGTGTAAGCCCCATTAAATGGTCATAGCTGCTTCTGGGCCACTGAGATCTATCACCCAAACATGGTCAGGCAAGCTGCTCCTCAGCTCCACCAACACCTGTGGTGCTCTGCCAGGTGACAGCAGAGAAGGGACGGTCCTCTTGCACATCAAGAGCCAGGAGAGACTCTGTGGAGATGGGCAAAGCTACACCACAACCGTCGTAATGGCAGCAGAACTCCACCACTGGGAAACTCTCTCCTGACCAAGAGAAAAATCAGGGTCTGACACAGGTTCTGAGCCTGCAAACTACTAGAGGGAGTTTCAAACAGCAAGAGATCATTGGCAAAAACCTGGCAGCAAGTGCTGAAAAGCAAATACCTGATGTAAACTGCAGTTAATTTTACTGGCACCATCATAAAAAATCGGACAAAACTCACAAGGAACTTCCCTTCACTCTTGCAGAGGAATTTGCCTGTCTGCATTAGGCACACTGGAAAGGACAGGACATCTGTAAGGAAGTAGATGCTGTGACTGATCTACTTGACAAAGTCAAAACCACATGGGTCTTTCAAAACCTTAAAAAGATTGGTCGCATCATCATCTAATGATTTCTGAAAAGATGGAGAGCTCCTCACCCAGCCAAAGAGAGGATGCTGAAGTTAGATGCTTTATAAGTTTGTTTTCTAATGGAAAGACAGTATTAATTTCCTTTTTCTGCTTTAAAATGCTCTGTTTTCTGGTTCAGGTAATAAATTCATCTTCAAAACTCAGGAAAAATAGGAGAAGGTACATTATTTACCTCATTTCCTTCTGTGTAATTTAAATTTTTACAACAGAGAGGGATGGAAAAAGATGGGTTGTAGCTGCTTTGGAGGGATAAAATTGCAACCTTAGAAGTGAAGCTGTGTGTTTAGATGTCCAGCTGAAATCACAGAGTTTGACCCAGCCTTTGCCTGGTTCCAGTTTCACAGCAAGAGGATTGTTCAAAGTCCCTTGTGTTAAACCATGACATTTCTTTAACTACGCTGTGTTGCCAGAGCAGCACAAAAGGACTGGAACGTTGGTCAGAATCCAACCTACTGACTCCAGTATCAGTCTGGAGACAGACCCTGATTCTAGCAGCATTTAAGCCATGGCTTCTGAACCAAAGTCTTTCAAAGTATAAGAGACGAAAATCTGTGCACGGACCATGACAAGTGTTCTGCTGAAAATCGGTTTTGGTGGAACAGCAGTGGAAATGGCTGGAAAGAAGGTGACTTTGGACCATGTAGGCGAGTTACGTTTGCTTTGGAAGCCTGAGAGAAGAAAAAGTCCCATCACAAAAAAGATTGAGCAATGCCAGCACATAGATTGCCTGAGTGGTAGTATGGTCCAGAAGAGTTCAAGGGCAGATAAGTATCTTCAAGACTTCCTAGAGAACCAAAGAAATGCCATGAAAAGGTGTTAAATACACAGAGACACCTGCGGACATCCTTGATTTAAACACACCAGTGCTGTTAGATCATGCAAGCAGGTTCAGTACCTTTGATCCACACTGATGAGGTCTGAAATAAATGACATCCTCCTGTGTACCTGAGCGGGAAACAGGCTGTCTGGAGTGAGAACTGCCATCCCCTGAACAGCATCCAGCAACTGTCCAGATAAAGGACACACAAAACCAAGCGAGCAGAGGCACCAAGCAGTGTAAGTTTTCTCTCCCATGATCTGCTTGCAGAGAGGCTCCCTCACCTCATACCTCACCATTCATACCTCAGTAAGCATGTGCCAAATCATCCCGCTGACACACACACGTATTTTGTGTCCAACAGCTCACCCAAGTTCATTAATGGTCACGTGTACCATAGCCTGTAAAGGTGCATTCTTCTGCAGTGGGCTGTCCAGCCTTAGAAGGACAGTAACAAGCGTGATTCTTTAAAATAAGAAAGGTAAGAGTTAAAGAACACTTTTCAGCTAGGAATTACAAAGTACCGAAATTCTTACAGATGGCCCCAGTGTTAAGCTGAAGGTACGTACTGCACCTGCAGAGAAAAATAAGGCACCCCTCCCGAGCAGTCTGAAAACAGAGAGCACCCCCTACCCCCCAACCTCTGGCAAGCAAAATCCAGGCTGAAAGCCAGGCACTGGCCTCCAGGTTAAGCCTTGGGGACTCACACACTCAGAACTGCTCGATCACCCTCTGCAGTACCCGGGCATTTACCGCAACCTCCACTCAAGTGCTGGTTTTCACACGCGGTCAGTTTTCCTGTATGTACTGATAGCAGGAACTAGTTAATCACAAATAATGAGAAGACAGGGACCAGCTAAGTCATAAATGAAGGCCTTGTCCTTGGGATGCAGGTGGATTGGGCAAAACAGGCAGCCATGAATCAGGGTAAAAGGATCCTAAAGGAGATAATGAAGGGAAGAGTTAAGTAACTCGGAGTGAGAACGTGCTGTCTCAGAAAAACTCAAGAGAGCACACGTCAGGACAGAAAGGTGAAAAGTTCATCTAAGAGGAAGACTCCAGCCTTCCTCAAACGATCACCACAGAAGACCACCAGAGGACGCTGCGCATGCCCAAGAGAGGGACGGACTATGCAAATGAATTTGGGGCAAATGATTATAATATTCTTCTTAGTACCTGGAAAGATAATGCATATGTAGTAGTTAACTGCATAAATAATGTAACCGGACCCCCTGAGAGCATGCACAGAAAGGAAGAATTATCCCCCTGTGCAATCAAGAATACCGGCTTCATAGTCACATTGGCTATTGGGGTTTATATCGGCATTTCTTTGAATCAGTACGGACATGACCAGCAAACAGCAGAGCCCCCAGCAGATCTCCCAGGCGCTGGTTCCAGGCTGCAGCAGCAGCAGCATGGTGTCCCATCTTCCCATGTCACGCTGAAGTGCAATTTCCACTGTCTAATATCAACCAACAGTGCCTGGCCACAACAGGTATAATTCTTGATAACGTGCTGTAACAGACCCAATGAGAATTGTCAGGCACTGGCACTACCAGAGCAGCTGCATCTGGTATGCTGGTCTCTACTGGGTGACTTCTTCTGGGTGACTGGTCTCTGCTGGCTGACTTTACCTCCATCAGCAGGTGTCTGTAAGGCTGCTATATTCAAGCA
Source organism: Buceros rhinoceros silvestris (assembly GCF_000710305.1). Lineage (NCBI taxonomy): Eukaryota > Metazoa > Chordata > Aves > Bucerotiformes > Bucerotidae > Buceros > Buceros rhinoceros. The sequence continues at coordinate 16,943 of NW_010392733.1, forward strand.
ACAGGACAGGTTGAAAGTCTACCCTCCCTTCTCTCCCAACTGCTCTCCTCCCTTCACCCAGCAAACTACTGGACCAGAAGTGTTCTGCATAACCAGTAGAAAGCCATTTTACCCCACAGAATAAAAGAAGATGAGGAAGACCCCAGTGATCCCTTACGCAGCAGCTGCCTAAAGGTGCAGACAGTGCTGTAACACCTGGCACCTGCAGCCCAGGGCCTGCAGACAGCGTGGTCCCCGCTCCCAGATGTGCAGTATGGTGGCGTACATCACTTCACAGCCCTTCCCGGAGGGATCTGTGACAGCCCCTGGCTCATGAGCACCAAACCCCGCTGAAGAGAGGGTCTGTCTGCAGCTCTGCCCTGTGCTGCAGCACAGCTCGCTCTGGTACGGCCGGTATTCTGAAGAGCAGCAGCTACACCTCGTGGGAAGATTTACTCCTG
>NW_010392733.1:17492-19019 GCF_000710305.1 Buceros rhinoceros silvestris
TCTGCATGGTGTTCAAAGCCACCCTGCACAGCATGCTGACCCTCTGCAAAGCTGCAGCTTCACCTAGCCAACCCCCTTTCCCGGAGCTCACCACACTGCTGGAACAGTGCAGCACCGGCGAGGAGGAATGGGGCTAACCTCTGTGGCTGTGTGCTGAACCTTACCCGCCAGAGGATGCACTGGCCAAGACCCTCAATACCCACCGAGGGCCCGGGGAGAAATCAGTTCCCATAGTTAAACAGATGGGCAGGACTTGACCAGAGTCCACCGAGGGCAAGAGACCTCATCTGTACGGTAAAGTCTGCCACAAAGGACTGCTCGGGACACAGCCTTGAGTAGTCTCTGCTCGCTGAAGCTGGGGCAGGGAGTCAGTTTATGACCGATTTTTTCTCTGCTACCATCCAGCGCTTTCTTAAGCAATAAGTTCAGGAAAACACGCAGCAGCACAACTGCAGGATCTGGGCATTCCGCACCGCTGCTGACCTCATACCAACCCTCCCAGATCAGTGCAGGCAGAAATCACCAAGAAAACTTCACGCACCGTGCCCCTGAAGCCTGTTGATTAACTGTAGACCTGCTCTGCACGCTGCTCCTGCTGCATACAACATAACAACACAGATAATCCTGACCACCACGTAAGGAACGACCAGCAGCTGCCCAGCCAGCCCACAGACCCCACAGCTCCTACACACCACTGCTCATTTCTCCACCTGCCCTGGCAGGCTTCCCGACGTGTACGGGAAGGGCTCCAGGACAGCCCAGGGCGCTCCCAGCAGCACCAGCCCTTCTGAGCAGCACACACAGCTCCTCGTCAGGCCAGCAACAGGATGACCTCCCAGAACTAGGAGAAATAAAAAGCTGTAGCTTTCACAAAGAGACGGTCCTGTAAATGTCTGTTACGTAGAAATGGTTTATCCGAGCTGCCTGCCGTTGCCCTCGTTAAAGCTGACTTCATCATAACCGTGACTTGCAGCCTGCGTCTCTCAAGACTTCCCATTACAGGCAAACAGGAGGTTGACTGGTGGCTGGATGGTCCAGAGCACCAGACAGACTGATGACATGAAAGAAATCATAGAGAGAGAGTAGCAGTGCACCTGTCCTGCTGTTCAGCACTCTGCTTAGCTTCTCCACGAAAACAGAACCACTCCAAAAAAATTACCACTTTGTTTTACACTACTAAATACTTTACAACATTTGTGGCAAGTCAAGTTTTACTACACTCGTTGGGTAATTACACATGACTTGGAACTCTGGGATGTGTTAAGTGAGACAGCGGGAAGTGCAAAGTAGAGACACGGCCCGTGGTGACCCTCAACAGCCAAGCCAGGTCATGAGGACAGAACCCTGATGGTCTTACGCAAGGAACAGGCAGAGGATGAGACAACATGTCTCGCAGCATGTCTCCATTAGCTTTATTTTTCTTATCACAGAATCACAGAAGAACAGGTTGGACTCAGGATCACCTGGACCAACCTTTCCTGGCAAAAGCCCAGCCTAGACAAGCTGGCCCAGCACCCTGTCCAGCTG
>NW_010392734.1:0-5250 GCF_000710305.1 Buceros rhinoceros silvestris
GTGTGGAAACCTCCTCTGCCCTCAGAAACAGCTCAGAGCTTTGCAGCTGCAGCCGCCTGGAGCTGCCTGGGGGTTACGCTGCCTGTAGGACTGTGGTTGTTGTTCTGACGGCAGTCATGCTGAAACGCCACCGTGGTACCAAAAAATCCCCCCAGAGGGATGTTTATAGTAAGACAGATCGCTCAAGCCCAAGGTAGTTGTTGTTGTTTCCTCTCTAAAAGGCATCAGACTGCTGCGAACGTGGTAAGAAAAAAAAACAAAAACCAAAACCGAAACAACCAAACCCAAACAAAACCCCACAACACTTCCTGTTTCCGATTGGGAGAATTGGCCGCTCTTGACTTCTGTTTTCATGACGTCCCGCTCTCCTGGCCAGAGCTGTAGGGGCGTATAAAACGGGCTTTGGAGACTGTCAGACTCTGACAGCTCCAAGACCCACTACAGATGGGTGGGAAAACCCGGAGGGCAGTACAGGGAGAGGGCGCCGCAATCAGCGTGGCACAATGCAGCCATAATCCGGTATCACAGAATCTCACCGTCTGGTATGTCACCACTGCCAGTGCCACCCGCTCTCCATCAAAAGGCGGGGAGCATCCCCTGTCTTCTCACTGGGGTTCCCATGCCGTGGTGGTATCACAGGCTGCCATGGAAGGGCTCTGCTGTGAAGAAGGCTGGCAGCATGACGCCGTGCAGTGCGCTGGCTTAATCTACAGTTGCCTCTTTTCAGCACAGCCATTCCTGTCAGACGGTACCTTCTGCCTCACAGGACACAAGACCAAGTTCTTCAGTGATCGGGTAGATGCTGAGCTTTTACTGACACCCAAAATACAAGTCTCTCCCTAAAGAGAGAGGGTGTGTAGGTGGGGTTTGGGTCTTCTCCTAGTACCCTGAGAATGTAATGATTTGGAGCCATATTCTTAGCCAGTGCAATAACCGACTCAATTTTTTTAGGTCAAACCACAAGATTAATTATTAATGACATATTTACAAAATTGGTTGCAATTATTTTTTTTTAGTCCCGTGTGAGTTGAACTTGCCCTGTTTCTAGTCCCTGTTAGTTGTACCATTGCACTGCTGCATTGGCACACGGATCAAAGGGCAGCTGTGGAAACAGCATTTAGTACCTCTCCATTAACTCCGCCCAGGTTATGAAAGGACCGTGCCAACAAAATTCTGAGATTTGCTCTTCCCGCGTTGTGTACCTTTTGGTGTTGGTAATCACAGTGTGCTAAGCAAAGTGGTGTTTGCTGGAAATTACTGCAACAACGCTCAGTGCAGGATCCCCGTGGAGGAGGAAGGTGATTATTTGGAAAATAATTGTATATGTTCAAATTCATTCACTCAGGTTTTATTCACTCACACTATCACAGCTAAATACTTGCAAGCACTAAGATGTCACCTGTGCGCACAGGTGGTCTGCCCAAAATCAGAGAGGACAAGGACCTTCAGCTGTCCCATCCTCACTTTCTCTTCTGGGTTCCTCTAGGTTGGTGGTGACAGGGTGGGTTTTGGTCAGGTCTGCTATGCAGCCAGTGGAGTTTTGTCTCTGAATTTTACTTACTTAGTGATCCATGAATCTTAAGGAGGGTTTTCCCCATTATTTTCATTTTCCCATTGTGAATGTCTTTTTAGCTGCAGCCTCTCCCCCTTTTGCAACAAGGGGAAGAAGGAAGGTGTGTAGAGGCTGGTGTGCCCCACTGGCTGTCCTCCTGCACTCAGGGCACAGGTCTTCCAGCAGCAAGTCAACTGTGCTGGGCAGGAGTGGGGGAGTAAACAGTGCCCCTCCCAGTTTTATTGCTGTTAACCATGTTTGTTGTCAGTGTGTACCATTGTTTTAGCCTTTGCTCTGTTGTTTCTTCTGGTGCTTTCACACATGCCTCCATTCATTCATTCTTCTATCAGCCAGTGCTTAGAGGTATCATGAACAGTGAATGTTATCACTGGTGATATCACAGCCTGGTGATACCTTCCAGCTATACCCTTCCTCAGACAATGGACACAACCACTGGAACACAATGGAACAACCTCGGATCCGTGACTCGTTTCCCTGACCTTTCAAGTGGCAGCCACACAATTTGGGTACAGATTTGTAAGATCTACTTACGGCATCTTTGTTAAAATGATTTCCCCATCCCAGTCACTCCCCCATCTCACAGCAGCCAATGTTGCTATGAACTGGTTCAGGTCTGGTTCTCAGATTCTGGCAAAGGCCCACCAGTGAAGGACCCACCTGTGATGTATTGAATAGTCAAGGCAGAATGGGGAGTTGGTCTGCTCACCACCAAATCCAAACCTTTCCAATTGCTTCACTGTTAAGGTTACGCTTTCCTGAACCACCTATTTTAGGTGACCCTAACCATCTCTCTCTAACCATTCACTGTACATCACCACCAGCAGAAGCACGTAGGAGAAGAGGGGCAGCCGCAAGCTGCACCTCCAATAGCCTCCACCAGGCCTTTTTAACACTCTCCTCCTGAATGCATTCTACCCCAAGTTCACAGTACCGATTTTATGATCAGACTTGGGCAGCTGCTAAGAAAACAGTTATCTGCGGTGCAGTAGCAGGTATAGCTTCCAAAAATATCTCAGAAAACCTCAAGTGAGCCACGTACAAGCTCATACCTACTTCCTCAACAGACGTTTCATTGCGCAGTAGCTGTCCTTCCAGCTCTTCTACAGTGCGTTGCTGTGACGCACAGCTCAGGTAACGTGTGACCCTCTACCCAGCAGTTGTGCTCAGGCACTAGGCTGGGCGTGATCAAACACGTAGCTGTTCAGCCACTGCTGTCGATCTAACACCGGAAATGAGTTTGTTCTTGTACTTCCTTGGGGAAGCACTTTTCCAGAACAGGAAGGGAAGAACACATTGGCACTGAGGCATCGCTGCTTGGCGTAATCTGAACCTTCTCCAGTTCTCTCTGCTGCTTTTGCCCAGTTCATCCCAGTGCTCTAACCCTGGGCCAGCTCTGCTGCCGTTACCAGCACCCTGACCCCTGTGAACTGCAGAACTGCAGCTCGGCAGGATTCGTGGGCTTCTGCTCTGCAGCTCCTGCTTCCGGGTCACAACGCGTTGTAAACAGTTACCTGTGTATAAAAGCCTTTCAGCTGATTCTCCTGAATATGTTTATCGACTGTGACATGCAGCCTGTTGCTTTACAAGGTACAGCCACTGCTCTAAGCCTGGAGTGTGAGAAACGAAGGCAGGTGTGTGCTCTGCCAACAGTGCAGCCGTCAGCTGGCAGGCTCCTGCCTGGGCAAAGTCCCTAGGGCACTAGAAGTCGTTAAAACACAGCTGACAGCTGGAAGGGCTGGGCACGTGCTCCAGGTCTCATAGATCTGGTTTTCTGTTGAAAGTAAAGGATTTTAAACACCATGGGAACGCTTTGCCTTAGGAAGAGTGACCAGAGCAAGTGGCTGGATGTGATGGCAGTCCATACACGTTATGATCTCAGTTAACCTGGAAGTAGCTTTGGAATTTACCTGCTCTGAGTTCTGCCTGACATACCCTCCTGATGCCTTCTGAGCACTGAAAGTATTTTTTTCAATCTGCTTACTGGGCTCAAGTCAGAATTTAATTTATTCTCAAATCTTCTGATGGAAATACATGACAGGTTATGGAATAATACAGTTACGGATTTTTCTTTTAACTCCTATGGTATTACTTGTGATCATGGGGACTTCTTCCGAATACTCTAATGCATCCACCTCATGGAGACCCTGAATTATTATTGTGTATATATACAGCTAAAAACTGAGATGGTTGCTTGAAAGCATTGAAGATGCTCTTCAGGAAAAAAGGGACTTAAAAATGGTATAAATCATGGGAGCAGATCTTCAGATGAGTAACGCAGGAGACTAAAACTACCCGTCTGTTCTCAGAGGCACATGTTACGATGCTACTGTGGTCAAACAGAAACACAGCTCCATTTTCAACTGAGAGATTCTCCTTTCTTAATGACAGCAGCCATCATAGATCTGACCAGGGTGAGACAGCAGGTGGGTGAGCGTGCACCAACACTAGCCAAGGCACCACGTCCTCATTCAGAACCATCCTTGCTACCCAGGCTGCTGGTGGGGTTGTTGCGGGCAGACCATGAAGCTTGTGCATCTGCACAGCGTCATGTTTCCATGGGCTTAATCAGTTCCCAGGCCCTGCTGATGGATACACGAGGTTTGCTGCTGCTGTTGTGTCAGAGCTGAATTGCGAATTTTGCTAAAATATAGATGTTTTTATTGTGTACAGCGATGAGGAGCCTGATGTGATCATGTAAAACCTTTCTTCTAAATCGGCTTGTGGTCCTGTGTGGATTGTAGAAGGCTTATTTCTCAAGGAATGTACTGAAGAAGTTAGGGTGCCCTTTGAAATTATAAGGGCAAAAGAAATAGGATTTTTGTTGGCTTCGTGGGCAATGGGGATTACAGAAAATGGTTGTAAGCTTTACTGTCAGTTCAGTTTTTTAGAAAGCTAAAGGTTAGAAACAGCAGAATAAGCAGAAGGTAAGCCATCCTTTTCCCCCTTTACGTTGTCACATGTTGCTGTTAGTAGGAGTCTGTTTGGCATGAGCATAGCAAATGTGACAGTTATTCATTGTTCTTAGCACATTTTGTGCCATATTTTTCCTCCTTTGAAGCACAAGTTTTATCTATCTACTTTAATTACCAGTGATACCAGGGTAGTAGACTGAGTTTGCAGGTAATCACATACTGTTTAGATCACTTAAGGGTTAATATCCCAGCTCTCATTTGAGTGTGCATATATGTGTTAAAAACTTGGTAAGGTGTATGCTAAGAAAATAATTCTTAAAGTTTGCATTGGGTAAGAACATTTGTAAAAGAAACACTGAGCATGAAAAAAAAAATCTTGAGATCTTTTATTAATGTGTATGATTTTATGTGCCTGTTAGGAGCTAAAGGGATGACACGTGTGTTAGCACAGTTAATTTTTTAGAGAAGGGATTGTGAAGTAGATGGGTAAAGCAGGGGGAAGGGGGAGGTGCTGGGTTATAGTGAGAGCTGAATGTGTCGGTTCATCAGCACAGATCAGCCTTAGGTGCTCCCCTGCTTTTCATGGTAAGAATTCTTTGCCTGGGACCAAAACTAAAGCAGAAAGAATTTGACTGTTTACTAACAGCTTGCAACATGACTTCTGTTAGATCTGTTTGCCCAGCAGTAGTTATGTGAATAAAACATCTCTTTGGAGCTAGAAGACATTGACCTGTTGGTGCCAAATGATACTTAACAGTGGCTACA
>NW_010392734.1:5365-39761 GCF_000710305.1 Buceros rhinoceros silvestris
CAGCCCAGTCCTGGCCAGTCTGTCAGCAGCCAGTCTCTGCTCTCTGGGCAAGTTGCTACCACAAAATAATCTCAGTTACTCAGCAGATGGTAGAAGATGCAGTGGAGGAGGAACAGTCAGAGGCTGACCTTTCTTCAGCTGGATGCCCCATGCAATCCTAGTGAAGAATTGCTGGTAGCAGGTGGATTAGGGTAAAACTGATAAGTAAATGGTTAGGGCAGAGCTAGAAATGACAGAACAAAGCCTCTCCTGTCTGTGTGTCTGGTTCTTTGCTGGTCGATAACCTTGAGGCACCTTTTCCCTTGCTATTGCACAATTGGGTAAGACATTGAGGAACAGTTGTTTTGCAGCTTATGGAGGTGGAAGAGAAGCATCTTTACAGGGAACTGAAATGAGTCCCAGGGACTGCAGACCATGTGTGGTGTGAGATAGCAGGGGAGCAGCATTTAACTCTGAGAGACACGAGATTTCTCGATTTGCCTTACTTTCTTTTCCAGAGACATTTTGGGCCTTAGGGAGACAGAGAGTAGTGAGATGGTGCCATGGGCTATCCCTGACTGCTCGCAGGTATTCCCTCCTTCCCAATACTCTCTCGGTGGAAATAAATAGATAATTCTGTCTATGGACACAAGTCTGGATTACACACAAAAGGGAACGCAGTTTTGCATTAAGATTTTTTTAGGCTTTCTAAGGACTGGGAGAGGAATGCTTCATATCTGAACTGCCACATAAGCCAGCACTTCCACCTCCTAGAGCCAGTTGCTGACTGCGAGGCAGATCGGCAGCTTACGGCCGGACCCCCATCCACCCTCCACAGGCATCCGCATGGCTGTGGGGCACACACTGGGGTGAAGAGAAGGGGGATTGCCCTGTGCCGCTGACCACAGGGGACCAGCTTTATGGACCTGTTGCATTTGAGGGCTGCCAGTCTAGGTTATCCAGATAGTTTTTAAAGATGTTTTATAAACCAGAAAATAAACAACATTTACTCAACTCTACAAGAGGAGGATGCTTTAAGTTGCGGATTTTTCAAACGAAGCACTGTGCATATTTGCAGAGCATTCAGATGGCTCCTGATTTGATGGTCCCTATTAAAGGCACGTGTTAGCAGATAGATACTGATCCTTCTTTCATCTTTTTTTTTTTCCAGACAACTGAAACGTGACTATCCCAGCGCTGTAGTTCTTAGTACTGATGACTTCTTTATTGAAAATGGTGTCTACGTGTTTGAGCCTGACTTCCTAGAGGATGCACACAAATGGAACCAAAAGAGAGGTGGCTGAACTCAGTCCGGGGTGTTGCAGAATAGTTTTGCTTTTCAGTCTGTCTTTAACTTTAGCCCCCAAAATAAAATACCTCAGAGTGGTGTCATACACTGCAGTTCATGGATACTGGTTAAAAAAATACATTCACCACTTCTGGTTTTATTTCTTCTGACTTATAAGAGAGAAATTTATGAATGAAAAATTGCTGATGATTGATTGATAGATGTTAATTTGGGAAGTAAAATGGTAAGTATTAGGTAGCACTGCTGAAGCTTGGTGACAGCAGGTGGCATACAAATACCAGCCTGCTTGGTACAGCTGTACGCACTGCATCCTTCAGACTGTCTTCTTAGATGTCTGTCCTGACTTGGAAGTGGGTGTTACAGGAGGGAGTTAGTGATAGCTGGGGGAAAACCTGGAAACCTAATTAGGAGTTTGAGGTCTCTACTTCAGAGTCTCAGTAGAGATCCAGGTCTCTACTTCAGAGAGAAGAAGGTAAGATGCTTTGGTGTCTCTGCTCTGAACTCATTTCAAGCAGTGGAGAACACTTTGAGATCATATCACAGGGATCTTTCGCAAATAGTCACTTTTAGCTGTTGTGGATACTCAGTGCTGTGATAACCAAAGTATGTTCTAGGAGAGGTTTAGATCTTGCTGCTGAGCACAGGCAGCAGCTGCATCACCTCCTCCAGGAGAGTGTCTGCTGGGCACTGACAACTGCTCACGCATGGGTGGTGGCTACAGACCCATGCCTGGTGGGGAACCAAGCGTGCCAGCAGTGGACAAAGAGAGGACACTTCGGGGCTAGTAAGACCTGTATTTAATACATTTTAGCTTTACTTAATGTGTTATATTACAGCACACAAAGCAATGAAGAAGGGGAAAAGCCCGGTTATTATTGATAACACCAACATCCATGCTTGGGAAATGAAGCCGTATGTGATGATGGTAGGGGAAGCTCTGATTTACTGCTTTTATATGCCCGGCTATGACATTATGAGATGATCTGACTGAAATGGTTCTTAACATGGCTAAAAATAATTACTTCCATTTTCCCTTAGTTCTGTAATTAGAGTTAAGGATTGATATCATGACGAAGTCAGGGTGCCAGTGTAGTTGTTCTGTGTAGTCGGCTATATAACTCAGCAAAGGCAAAATTTTTTTAATTTTACTTGACCTGTTAATTGTTGGCAATCAATCAGCACATCATCCCCTTCCCCAGTAGTGACATGATTTGGACAGTCCTTAAACTATTTGTTGGCAATTATTTCAAGATATGACTTACAATTTTAGTTTATGTCATGTGAAAAAAACCACCAAAATATAGAGTCTTTGAAGATGCAGAGCTGGCAGTATTTTTTAGTACAGTTTGTAACGTGACCTGTCAGCTGACATCAGCCTCATGCTTTTGTTCTTGGGTTATCCTCTTGTCATGTCAGAAGTTTGTGCTCCCATACTGCGTGCATGGGAGCACAAAAGAGGCATGAGGTAACAGCGGTGCTGGAACGCCTGGACGCTCCAGTCCAGCAGCAGTGAATGCTGGTGGGTGACTACGAAGCAAGTGAGAGAGCACAGCCAGAGCTGGACAAGATGTAAAAAGGTTAACAGCTTTCCCTGCCTCCTTTGATGTAGAAGAAAATGAACTAGCTGGAACTCAGCCCAGCACCTTGATGGCTATCTTCCTCTTTCTGGCTTCTGGTACATATGATAAATACCTCTTAGCCAGTTAAAATCTCAGGGGTCTGACAGAATGGCTGCTCCTGAGCTCGGCAACCATACATCTAAAACTTCTGTGTCCTTCTTCAGGCACGTGAACATAGATATGAAGTTATATTCCAAGAACCAGATACACCCTGGAAGTTCAATGTTCGAGAACTGGCAAGGTATGTCTTCTTTTTCTCTTTGATACAGCAGACAGCTTCTCATTTTATTGATGTGCTCTGAGAAAGGTCAGCCCTCTTCGTCTTCATACACCTTAAAAAGTAACCTAGTAATTGACAGCAGAATAACTGTCGAGTGTTCCAGGTTGGATGGGCTTTGAGCAACCTGGTCTAGTGGAAGGTGTCCTTGCCCATGGCAGGGGGTGTGTGGAACTAGGTGATCTTTAAAGTCCCTTCCAACCCAACCCATTCTATGTTTCTGCGAAAATTTCTATTACTCAGTACCCACACTGCAGTGAATTCAGCCCTGAAGGAGCCTGGCTGTGCTGAAGTGAGTCAGGCAGTAAATGCACACACCCCCCTCGCCCCCGCCCCGAGACACGTATTTCTACTGCAGGCTTCTTGGGGCAGGAACCTGATTGTCATTCCGTATTTTGAGCAACACTCTCTATGTGTGGGCACAAAACCACAAATAAGCACTACAGACAATATTCAGACTTCTGTTCTTAAAAAAATCTGAATGCAACAAACATTGTCTCATTGTAGCATAGTGGGACACCACACTGTTCGGTCCAGAAACGGGGTTCTAAAATCAACTGCCGTTGTCAGCTCCTGCTTCACCAGCACCAGCTGGGAACCATTTGTAGAGCATCACTGCTCTACAAAGGCAGATTTGACTAGCAATCACTCGTTACAGGCTGAGCTACTTGGTAATTTCTATTTTGTTTTATTAATCATTTGAAACAAGTTAGTTAGCTTTTTACAGTGGCACTGTGAAGTCCACTCAAATACACTGGGTTCGGAGCAGCAGATGATTCAGGGCAGCTGAAGATTGTTTCCACTCTGGTTCCACACTATGTCTTTAGGGGCAGTAGGGTTTGTGCCGGTTCCAGGTCCCTGGCACAGGCTGCTGGAGGACATCACAGGTGGCATGCTGCAGCTGGCAGCCTACTGCATTCTGTCACCTTTATTCCACCAGGGAAAAAACATGTTGAGTGATGCAGATTTGCACCCCACAAGGCTTTGAAAATATGGATGGAGGACAAACAGATTCTAGATGGTGAATTCTGCCTAATAGAGCTAAATGGCAAGCCCAAAGACATTCAGAGTTCGTAAACTCACAGCCAAGCAGAAATCCCTGGTGGTCTTTGGAAACACAATTCCCTCTAATTTGCTGAGAGACTGCAGCTGCTCCTGGTCTATACAGCAAGCCCTGCATGTTTGAGCACGTTCCCTTTTCCCTCCCTCACAAACCCATCATGTACAGATCTGCCCTGGAGCCTGTCCCATAGCAGGTATAATTTCTCCCTCCTTGTGCTCAAAGCAATAACAAGATTTTTTTACCTCTTACTTTTCAATTCTGAGTCACTCTCTGGGCTATCTACAGTCCTTGAAGACTTTTCTCCAGATTTCTAAAAGCTCACCTTGAAGCTCTCAAGCTGTTAGTGCAAAGACCCATATAAAATAACATGCAGGGTTTCTACATAGCTCTTTCCTACCTTATTTATTTCAAAGTGTTTGTCTAACTTCTTAGGCCCTAGCTGCCCACAAAAGTACTTGCATTACATCTTTCGGCAGTCACAAAAATATTTTTAAGAGGGTGAAGAGCAATTTGGCAAAAAAGGGCTAGAAATAGATCACTGAGGAGAGGAAGAATCATCCTGCTCAGTAACCTTAGCAAGCTTAAGATAACCTCTGATATATGGGCAGCTACATACTTGTATTTCCTGTTAATGTTGACTCTACAGAAGAAATATTCATCATGTCCCTCGACAAAAGATACAACAGATGAAAGAACAGTACGAGCACAATGTTACCTTCCACAGCGTTCTTCAGGCTGAAAAACCAAGCAGAGATGAGAGAAGCTCCAGTGGACCAAGTGCAGCTTATGGTGCTTATTCTGCTCCCCCTCCAGCCTTCTCAAACAGAAGACCTCGTGTGGCACGTATGAACATGTCGTTTAACTGAAGAGGTGGATCCCTCAGTGTATTTTAATTATCAGGGTATAAAAGGCTCTAGTTTTACATTTTCTAAACTATCTTTTATTCTTGTATTTTTATACTACATTTCTAAATTACTTTCATTTCTTCTATAACTTCAAATGTCACTGGGTTATGATCTCGTAAGAGCACTGTCCCCAGTACGAACTGTACTCCCTCTCATCCTCTTCCTCCACAAAAACCTACTCAAGATTTTGGTGAAGTTTATGGGCTATGCCACATGCTTTTTGGGTTCCTTTTCTCCATCTTTCTTGCTCTGTCACTAACAAATATTCCTAAATTCTTTCTTTCTTGGAGGCCATGTGGCAGTTCGTTCTCCATGAGTTGTCATTTCTTGCCATTTTAACACTTTAGATCTGGCTGTACAACCTTCTGTGTCTTCCCACTCCCTCTCAACTAGAGCATTACTGCTAGCTTCAGGAGAGGCAAAATGAACGGTGGAAAGGGCAGCTGTAAAAGATTGCAGCAAGACTGGATACTGCTCCCTATCTACACCTCTGCTGTCCGGATTCATGCTGAGCGTACCTCAGCCCCATCACAGCCAGACAGCTTCTCTAGCCTGGAGATGAAACACTTTAATGCACCAAACTGAGCCAAGACATAGGAGTTCAAGTGATCCCAAGACAAGTCCCTGTAAAGGAGGCTCCTAAAAGGAATCGTTAAGTGCGTGCTTGTTGACTTCTGAGTAGGAACAGGGCTCCAGGAACAGCTCTGAATAGCTGAAGCACAAGGCTACCAAATACCCAAACTAACTCATAGGTATAAAACAATGACTTTAGGAGGGAAAAAACGTTCTTGCAAGGGGAAAAATCAACCCCTTCCACTGCTAGGTGCCAAGAAGCCACTAACCAATCGATGAGCGAGCAAAGAAGCTATCCTGCAGTACTTTTATCTATAGTGTCAAATTCTGCTGATTATCTCTTCAAGAAGTCTCATGAAACATTTTAAAATAATTCAGCATTTGTGATGGCAACTTTTTTAAGTAGGTGTTTATAGAACAGGACCATAGTGAGTTACTTTGCAGTAGGAAATGAAGACAACTCACACTGGACACTAAGGAATACGGGCATAGCTGCTATTCTTTCAGAAATTTAGCAGACAGGGAAGCATAGGAAGTATAAATAAATACGCTGTTTCTGGGCAAAAGCCAAGCTGTCTTGAGGACACAGCAGGGTGATGCATTTTTCATTACTCAAGCTGCATTTGAAGACCTATCCTCATTATAAATACTTGTGAACTAAGGGGCCTGGGGAACCAGGCTCTGCAGTGCTGCACAAAGGTCTACACAACTATCGGCAACCTTGTGTCAGCCCATAACAGTTCTCCAGTCCTGCTAGAGCGTCCAGCTTGGTGACAGGAGCCACCCCCAGTTCAGCACTTGAGTCACGTGAATGGTACAAGACCCCTGAAAGGTTGCTGAGTGGGAGCTGGTGGCCTCAGTTCTGAAATGTCCTCCCTCCTTTGCCCCATGTGTGGTGGGAAGCAGGACAACAGACTAACGGAAATGTGGAGCTGGCAGCTGGACTAGCAGGGCTGTTTCCCTCTCCAGTGGAGAAACTGCAATTCTAAGAAGCTTCACCTGTCAAAATTACTGAACAAAGTAATAAATTCAAGTACTAACTAAATTCAGGTACTAACCCACTCCCAGCAGAAAGATCTCATGATGAAATCCAAGAAAGATCTGACTGACTTCATGATGCTGTGGCCTCAAGTGCTTTAAGAAGCAGCAGCTCGGAAACGCTGACCAAGGATCTATCACTAATACCTTTATGTGTCATTTTGCTATGAATTAAATAATCACAGCTGTTCTCTAAACCTCGTGTAGTGCGAGATGGAAAGGTGGAGGGGAGAAGTACAAGAACTGTGCCCAAACTGCAGAGCAATATCTCAGAATCGAAAGTGTTACGTTTGGTAACAATAAACTTCAAGAACTCTTTCATTTGCCCTGTGTCGCTTCTGACAGCCAAATAACTATTCCAGTACTGCAGGGGGTAACACAACTGATTGCCTGAGACTGAAACAAAGATCCTGCTGTAATTTAAGCATCTTTCAGAATCAAAGCAATAGCTTATCAAATGTCATCAAACCTCCAGCCACACTGAAGCCATTGGACAATACGTACTTGTGTGAGAAATGTATAATTCCTCAACTCCAAATTATTTTGCAGATGAAATGTGTCATGGGTCTGTTTTTGTAATAGAGCTTTATTAAATACAACCAAGATTTAATGTACAAAGTGTAAAAATAATTTGAATTTTAAATATATACAATGCTGTACATACGCGTTTAGTGGCACTTTCGGTGTTTCTGTCTTTGAGGCAGTCTGCGCACTGCTAATGAGTCCTCAGGTTCCTTTCTGTCTTTCTGAAGAGGCTCAGCTACTTCAGAACTGCTTTTTGATGCGTTACTTGCTTCCTGAGTAGACCTGGAACTACTTCTGTGTGAAAGATCATCAGATAAATTAGCAGCTATTACACTGCTGGTTTTGTTTACATCATCAATCTTCTTTTCTTCTGACAAATTATTCACGAGCACTTGTGTATTAATCATTGCAAGCTCTTCATCTGCAACCAGGTCATTCTCAGGAAGAGGGACAGTTTCTCTCAGTTTTCTACGGGGGGTGACATGACCCATACTCTGATTTGTTTCTCTCGGTGACTTGCTACGCTGTAAACCCAAACTTCGTGGAGGCTGAAATGCTTTCTTTAAAGATGGAGAAATGGTCGAACACATTGGTGCGAGTGGTGGAGGGGCAGGTATGCAGCTGAGGAAGTCCATAGCTTTTCTCTTTTTGCTGTTTTTGGGATGGTCTTCATTAACTGTAGCAGATAAAGGCGGTTTTGGTGACCCTTGTGCGACAAGTTTTATATTCGGTGTGCTAGTTGACAAAGGGCTTGGGTGCTTTATTTCAATTTTAGATGAGATCTAGGTAGAAGTAGAATTTTTATATTGAATACAATGTCCTGTTTCATGAGGTTCCTCAAAACAGAAAAAAACCCTGATACAAAAATGCTCTCTCACCATTCATGTCCAGCCTCAGTTTGGTATCTTGTTATGGTGACTAATACTATTCTTTCAAGTACTGATGCCTGATAAATCCCTATTTACACGTACATTAAGACAGCCCATTTTCACATTCTGTTTCTGAGATCTAAGCTAAATGTGTGGGAATATTTCTGTGCCAGATGGTAAGAAATCAAAGCACTCATAAAAAAGAGTTATCTTCTTCTGCTTTGGATATGTCCTTGCCAGGTTATTAAAACAGGGAAAAATGAGGAAAAAAATTGGAAGAAAAAAGGGATAGAATACATACCAAAAAACTTGAAGATAATGACACACAGAAGATAGACACTGCACAGCAAATCATTCAAACATGCTTACCTTGAGAATCCCTGTCACATCTCATTTGGTTTAACTTAATATATTTAATACACTGATATAAACTAAACCTTCAGAAAGTTCTAATATTTAATGCTACTAAATGGGAAGGGATGCCTTATGTGCTTATATTCAGTCCCCAGGAAATGATCTCACATCAGGGTGTTCCCATCTCCCTTGCAACTGGTGGCAGGAAAAATTTTTGTTCATGCCACCAGCAGCGTTCATGGGAAACTTGAGAACTATTTAATTCAGTATTTGTCAAAACTGCTGTACAATGTAAACATTTACTAGGTGATACCTCTTCCCTTTTTTCCCCCCTGGAAAAGGTGAACAATATCTAGGAAAAAAAGATCAGGAGGTAAATTCTCTAAACAAGGGTAGGAGCTGCAGAATGCCATGAAAGAAAAATTTACAGACCAAGATTTTTCCTTCCAGTGACATCCGTGTCAGGTAAACTTCACAGTGGGACTGAGGAAGTGATAGATCATCTATAGTGAAAGGATGATCCATTTTACTCATATAAAATTCAGAATATTTAAAGTATGCTGTGAAACGCTCCTCCAGGGGAGGTTTTCAGGTACTGCTTGGAGGAAGAATAGTCTCACAGTTCCTCCTGGGGAAGAATCCTAAATGCACAGAGAAAGCTTCCAGTCAGCTTGCATTGCCCTGAAGAGAACGTATGGCACGGACTGAGAAGCAAGACTATTCACCACCACTAGCAGCATTAAACTTGCTTGTATCCTTTCTGTAGGTACTGTCCGTACAAACACAATACTAGTTACCAGAAGCTTACCAAACTTTTATCCTCTGCGTAAAGACCCGAGCCACAGGAAGGAGAGGGGCATTCCAAGCCACATCTTTTAGTTAACCCGGGTGTAAGCGAGAGATTTCTTCGTAGCAAATTCATCAATTTACTTTCTGCATCAGAGCAGAAGGAGGCCACATTCTACAACGGAGAACAGTTTATAATGCAGAACAGTTGTTTTTCAAATTGTGCAAGTACTATGTGCTCACAAACAAAGTACTAAGGACTTTGTTTCCTCATCCTTATCTCACTAGAAGTTTATTTTATCAAAACATCTGAGAAGACTGCTACACTTGCCGTGAGGGAAATATCAGACCTTCCCTTTACGTTAATAAGAAAAAAATCCTTTTGTATTTCAACTTATTTCTCAGTAAGAAGTGAGAAGGCACGATCAAGATGTGCTATTCAGCACAGGTAGAAAATGGAAATAAATTAATAAATGAAATCAACAATCCGATACCGAGTATTTTCAGCAGACCAAGACAGTAAATTTCAACTTTTAAAAGGCCAGTGCCAAACTGTCAGTGATGAATTCCCTGCTGACAGGTACAGGATTTTCTGCTGGCCAGACTCGACTGGCACATCCTAAAGAAAGCATTGACTGAGCTGAATTTAAAAAAATTAATAAACAAAAGACATTCAACAGGTGATATTTAGCATCCTCCAGGAAGAGTGCACTAACACCTTCCTCCATCTCCCAGACAATCTCCTCAAATTTATTAGCATTACTTGTTTTAAAGATTTATTAGTACTAACAGACCTTTTGGTGAAGAATGTAAACATCGCAGTAACTAAAAGTAAACATTTAACTAAAAATCTACAGATTTACCTCTATGGTACTTCTCAGTTCATTAACCTTCTCTTGAAGGTAGTTTTCCTTTGGGCTGGCTGAGAACGCAGTGAGATCTCCAGCCGACAGGACAGGAATTTCTGATCTGAATTCAGATTGCCACTGAAGGTTGCTTGCAGAAATGATCGAACAGCGCACAACTATGTCTTCAATAGCAAAGTTTCTGAGATCTGCCCAGATTTTTACTGCCACTAAATTATAGCTTTCATCAGATAAGTAGACCATAGTAATGAAACCTAAAAGCAAAACAAAAAGTCTGAATTAACCCTTAAATCTTTAAGTAAAGGTTGCTTACTGCAATTTGCATCTATTAAAAAGAAACATCTTGAAAGAGAATTGATAAATGTAACATGGCAGCCTGTGCTTCACGCTTCATTCGTATTCTACACTATCTCCCTACTGATTACAGAAAACGACTCAGTCTGTGTTCCAGTGCTTAAAAACCAACACTCTTATGGTGCTTTTCCTCTTCGTTCAGAAGATTATCTGTCTGTCCCAACCCATGAGCTCCAGTGCCTGTGTTCCACTCATTCCATGACACTGTACACAAAAGAGGGAGCTCACATATCTGCATGATCTAGTTTTACAGATGCTGAGCAAAGATGTGAGAACTTTTATCCACCATTTATGGAAAAAAAAAAATAAAGAAAATCTTCTCTTGAGCCTAGATCCTCCCTTACTAAATTCTTCCTGAGCTAACAAGCAAAGGAAAACGGAGTTGTCTGCCAGCATATATACCGCAGCTATGGGCTGTATTAGGTTTTCACAGGCCTGAGCACAGCGGTTTCCTCTCTCCTGACTGTGCTACGTTATCAGCTCCCAGCACTAAGAAAATGAGCTACAGGTACACCACCAAGATCATTCTGACTTTCCAAATAAAAAATGTAGTGCTTATTCAATGGGGGGACTTGAATGTGGTCCTCAACATACCTGTTCTGCTAACAGAAACTACAACTCCAACTAAATCAACTTCAGAACACGGTGGCTGAAAAGAAGGATCCGACAAACTAGTGAATTTTAGAGCCTTTCTTGGAAAGAAAATCTGTGCCAGCATCTCCTGTGATACCTGAAGAAACACAGAATTTTAAAGTATTTACAACACTTACATATACTGCGATACTTTCTAATGATACATCTTTATGCACTTACTGATAGTTGTAGATAGTGAGTTTTCTTTGTTGCTGTTAATTGTACGTTAGTTAAGTTTGACCTTCCTTTGGACTGTGATGTTGACAGCTGGTAGATTCTGTACCGACCACCTTCCTTTAACAATGAACAAACATCTAGCAGCGGACGCCAGATACTCAGTATCACTCCTAACAATATCAGATTAAGATACGTGAGCTGTGAGGTGTTTTTGGAAGGCTGATACACAAAAGAAATCCACAGGACTCTCTCCCACCCAAAAGCCCTGAACCAAAACCCAGATAAAACCAGAAATATTAACACGCAAGCTAGAATACTGTTGGGAAACTCCTCAAATCTATCTGCTATGTTGGCCAGTCACCATGTTTAGATAAAAGTTACTCATCATCTTCCAAGTACTAACCTTTATGTTTGTCTTGCTTTCTGTAGTCTACTACACATAGTCTCCATACAGGAGACACGTCTCTCTTGGAAAACCTATTTTCTTCCTGTTCTGCTGCCTCTAAAGCCTTCTTGAATTCTTCCTGTATCTGAGCTTGCTTTTTGTCACTCATCAACTGCCTGTAAGCATTCAGAGCTTTTAACTGATCTTCACTGAGATATCCCTGTAACCAAGAGAAAATGGGTTCAGTGTCTTTTTTATTGTTATTTTTAAAATGCTGTTGAGATTTTTAGATAGCCTCTTTAACTGTTCACCTGTTACAAGCAGTTTATTGTTCAACTGATACACTACTAGGACTTGAAGTGAGATACGTTAACACAACAGGGGTCACCAGTCTGGTACTCAGCTGGTGCTCCGCGGTCTAAGTATTACACTACGCACTGTTCTTAGGTGATAATTAGTGAGAAGCCTGCTCAAGAGTGCATAACTAGGGGGAGTATTTCATACAGCAGGCAAGCCGTTTCATAAGAAAGAAGAAATATTAGAAAAAACACTCTGTAACAGGAGTTTTACTTCTCAGCAGGCTGCTATCTCGGGGCTGGCATGGTGATTTACACTAAAACGCACCAGGAGTGATGATACCTTTCTGACCAAACCTTCCAGACCCCAGATGCCTTTACTTGTAGCACACAGATACACGTAACATTTTAGCCAGTAAAATCACGGATCGTATGGCTTTAGGACAGTCAAGGACCCTGACTTGCACAAGGCGAGGCAGGTATTTAATTTTTAACAACTGGCAGGGACTAATTACCTGCATCTTTATTAATAAAGACATAAATGCTTAATTGTGATTGAACTGGCACAGGGAATGAAGAGAACAATGACAATATAATCATCCAAACAATTCAGAGAACACTATGCAAGAATAAGCATGTGAAACTTAAGACTTCAGAGATGCATCTAGTTTTCATATACACAAGACAAAGCAAGTAGTAAGACTACAATAACATTAACTTTTAATTATGCTATATCCTGCATTTTTGTATCAAAAGAAAACAGCATTCTGTTTTGCAATCCAAGATACTAATAATCTATTTCAACAAGCCTTCATTAAAATATTTTCAAAATTTTTAATCATAATTTATTTAGCAATAAGCATGCTGTAGAAAATCTCAAAAGGCAGCAAAAATAAATGGTAGTTTTATGGTTGATTTTAGCAGGAGGTACTAAATTGTAAATTATTCCACAAGTGTTTCAAAACTAGCCTGGTAGGATCTGTAGTTACCTCCATATAACCAGGATCAGATGCATTCTGAATTGCTTCATAAAGTTCTGCGCCATCTTGCAAGTTATGGATTTGCTGCCTTGTGACTATGTGCGACCTTGGTGTTCTCCCGCTAGTTCTCTCTGTTGAAAAAAAAAAAAAAAGGCATTATGTTGAGTACAACAAACACACTTTAAAAGTGAAAGAAGAAATAATCATGTAAGAAGGGTGGTGGTACTTGGGTCTTGCCAGAATAAAAATAGAAAACACTTTTACATGTGTGTTAGTGCGTGTGTATATATATATGTATGTATATATTAGGAAAATATAAGCAGAAAAAAAACCCTCATTAATTTAAATACAACACAGATTAGAATATTATACAAACTTTGGGGAAGCCAGTATCGGTGTCCACGCTTATGGGAGGCTCAGAGACTTGATGGGCTGCCATGAAACATCACTGATACTTGACCATATTTTCTGTCTGTCACTTCATCTTCCTCTCATAGACAGCAGAAAAGTTTCAAAGATGCCAGGATCTGGGACAACAGGTGACCACAGCCCTGCACATGAAACCTCCTTAGGGCCCCAGCTAAAAGTTAACTTCATTACATTAAACTATTACCCTCTTCTTAAGTAACTCATTTTGATGAACTCCTTCAGTGTTTCAGACTCCAATATAGACAAGTTTACCAGTCAAACATAACACAATGAGGTGACCAATATGTGGAAGTTCCTACCAGTGAAGTTAAGAATTATAAAGCAATCTTTGATTTCAATTAAGAATTCAGAAGTGGGTTTGTGGGCTTTTTTTGTTTGGGGTTTGGTTTTGGTTTTATTTTTCTTTTTTTTGCTTTGTTTTGTTTTTGTAGGGTACGGCTTTATTTGTGCTTTCCTTGTTATTTGCGAGGGATTCCAAGTTCTGAGAGAACACTAGAGAACACCTCAGTGTTACAGATCACTACCAGGAAGACTTACAAAAAGGAAGAGGCTATCTGGATTTCAGAGAAGACCCTGTGAAATTTGAACTGCACAGGCTACTGTTAGTGATGGAATCCTATTTGTTCCTGGGGGGAAAAAAATACCAAAACATCAAACCACAACCAAAAAAAACCTCCTCCCAAAAAGCAGACCAGAGTATCAAGGCAGCTGGAATCCACAATCGGTGTGACAAGAATCCTAATACCCTTCCTCATTCCTGTTTAGCTGAGTCAGACTTAAGGGGAAGCAAACATTTCTGCTGCAGCAGTGAGCTGGATGAAGCTGTAGCAATCAGCAGTCAGTTGCAGGTTCATCTCATCACCGACCATGGACTTATGTCCAGTTTGATTAAGTATTCTCTAATTTCATCCTCTTCCATCAAGGGTATGTCTTCCTTACTCCAGACTGTCCCCGGGTCTCCAGGGCCTGGGATTGCTGGAGGCTGGTATTGCCAGTTAAGGCTGAGGTTAAAGGCAGCATTCAGGAGCTCAGAGCCTTCTCCATGTCCTGTGTCCCTAGGGTCCCTGTCCCATTTAAAGGCTCCACTGACTTCAGTATCTCCACAGTCCCACAATGTTTGAGAGGAAAGATGCTCAGTGCTCAGTCTTGGTACTCAGGACTACTGAGATACATACTAAGCAGAGCCCACCTCTGGGTTAAGTATTACGGAGTCAGGTCTTTGAAAATAATGGAATTAACAATTCTGCAGTTTTGTAGCACTTCCCCGAGCATCATCTCAAAGGTAATTTTTTAGTAGCCTGGCTACCAACATGTTCCAGAAGTTTCTTAGATAGCTGCAAAGCCAAGCAAATAAGTATATGACAGTTTTGTATTGAGAGGCATTGATACATAGGAAGTAAAAAAACCCTAAAACAATAACACACAAAACCAACAACAAAGAGAAAACAACACAACACCCTCTTTCTGCTTCTCTATCACCAGAGAAGTTTGTGTCAGTTTCTTTAAAATCTTTTGTGAACATCAAAGAAGTTTTTCTGCTCTTAATATATGTTCTGAAACAATGAAAGCTCTACCTTCATGCTTTTCATATTCTGCTTGGATTTTTGCAAACAGAGCTTCCAGTTTCTTTTGTTGATCCTCCGCATGCTTGGTCACTTCCCTTTCTTCAGCTCGGCTGTTACGAAACACGTATGAACCAGCTGATGTCTTTTCCATCCACTGAAATAAAAAGATTCAAACAAAAAAAGACTTTTTAAAAAATATTTAACCTTATCTAGCTTTCTTCTAATACTCACTGTTAAGCAAAAACGCTTTAAAAATGAACAAGCAGTAAGTTCTTTCAGTACGAAAGATAAAAGGCAAAATGTCACAGCACTGCTTGGTAAATCTTCACTTTAAAGACAGACAGACAGAATGGAGCAGCAGTCAAAACTGCATGATTTAACAGCTGAAGCAACAATAGCTTGTAGTAATAGGTATCAATGATGTAATTGAGGAGACAGCTGGATCCCACTGGGAGATACATTAAGACACAAACTATCAAATTCAGTGCTTAAAAATATACCCCAACTGCACTCTACCCAGTCTGTCTTTCTGCATCAATTGACCTGTTTTAGCATGCTAGATTAGATGCTGTAAAAGAACTATGATATTGTTCTGCAGATGCTCTTAAACTTCTTCAAACTTCTTTCTGCCTGAAAAGGTTCCACAGGACTACAGCCTTGTCCACAACCCTGCCAGAACAGGCTTGCCTGGTTTGAAGAGTGAGCCAAACAAAGAGGTCACTGCTGTTGAAAGTGGTCCCTTCACTTTCTCTTTGTTGCACAGTTCTCTGTTCCACTGGCTCTAGCACATACCTGACTTCACCAGACCACATCAGTTTGCTAATTCAATAGACAGCAGTTTGCTATGGGCTTTTTGTTTGTTTAGGTTTTTTAAATTATTATTAGTTACTCCTGGTTTAGTGAATTAAATTAGCTAAGCAACAGAATCAGGTAAGCTCCAGATTTAGCACAGAGAAGCAGCAAAAGAGTATAGTGAGAGCAGGATGAGGAAGAGTTGAAGGACTAATCCCTATGAGGCAGATAATTGCTGAAATAGGCTCTGCCTGCCTCATTAACTGCACGCCACGTGTTTCCTGCACCACTCAGACGCCGTTAATTTGGGTTACTGTGATTCCTACACTCCTTGACTCTTGAGGTAGAAGGAGACCAGGCAGCCCAAGCTGTCCTATCATTTTGGTATGTTTGAACAAGAGTTTCAGTATTTCATGAAAAATCTTCATGAGCACACCAATCTCTTGATGTAGTGAGATATAAAGTACCACTTTCCTTCCCAGCCTGGAAACCATTTACAGTGATGTGGTTACAGATTACAGGCACACCACCCCCCCTCCCACCCCCAAATAAACATTAGTTCTATCAGACAGTTCACATAGGAAGTGCTGCAACTTCCTCCATCAAAGTAATGATCCAAACCAAACATTGCTATTACCTTTGCAGAATTCATTCTACACCAACCAACATACTCTGAGAAAAGTGATCCAAATCTGTAAGTTGTATCCTGGTTAATCTGTTAACATTAAGAGGATTGATCTCCAACAAAAATATTGTTTCTTTTTGTGGTTGGTATTGTTATAAAAGCAAGTAGTTACAGTGAAGTCTGACCATATTTAAAATGTCTGGATATCAAGTGGTATTTAAAAGATCTTTGTTCTATTTTACACCATAATCATGTTGTATTTTCAGTGATATTTTACAACAGTAGATCAAACAAAAAGAAATAGATCAAGCCAGCTACATGTAAGAAAAAGTAATTTTAATAATGGTTATAAATATTTAACTCTTTTGCAGGGATGTGTATGTTAATAGCAGCAAAAAATTTGGTTTCATTTCTACTTGGAGTTGAAACTGGAAATGGTTTTTCCTCCTGTAGAACAAGTGCTATGCTTTTTAGATTACAGAACTGAAATTGAATTATTTTTTGGCTTTTTGGAGCTGAAAGCAAAGTCAACCAGAAGATACCGAGCACTAACTCGAATACTTCTTACAGCAGGATACTCGTCCAGAAATATTAAATACATGCACACTGCAAGAACTACTCCCATTCATTTTACACATAATGGTACCTTTTCTTAAATTTTTTATCTCTATATATTATGTCTGATTTGAGGAATGATATAGCAATTAACTAATAGAATTTAGATCTCATAGAACTTGTTAGATTCATAAAATACTTATACTGTACCTGAATAGGGTAAGTTCTTTGAATAACTACATCAACACACCCCACTGCACCACCCTCACTGTACAGCGATGACAAAGACAAAGGAAAAGGCCTGGGATCCCGATGAAATCCTAGTTTTGCATGCCATCGCGCACATCGAGTGCTGTTCGCTGAAATCTGAATAAGTTACATGTTGAATGATAAACTGTCACTGGTAGGTCAAAAAGATAGCCAACTTATTATACCTAGAGGAGAGACGATTTTCACACTGACCTCACTAAGAATATCTCATTTTTTCACCTGAACATATTACATTTTAATTTCAAGGTTTCTTTTCACGTTGAATAATATGTTTTAAACAGCAACTTAAAAATTTAATGAGTTAAAATTCTCTAGGAAATGAGCATCTGAGACAAGTCATTGTTTAACATCAGAGGAGCAAAATTTTTACTCTGAAACCTCACCCAGCACTTTAATCATCCTCAAACAAGTCAAGACCCTCCCCCCAAAATCTCATGCTTCATGACCAGTTTTTACCCCCTCCATTCTTCCTCCAACTTCCACATTGTCTATGATGAATAAATACTTCTTGTAACTTGGTGCTTAACCAAATTAAGGAGCTAGAACTGTCAAAACACACAGCAAAACTTGGCAAAATTTTATATTATAAGCTTGTCTTCCAACCCTATTGAATAGCGTTGGCTACTTCAAGTCATGTCTTACAAACTTGGTTATTAAACTTAAACAGAACTTCATCTGTTTATAAAGCCCTGACACAACTTTTTCAGTTTACAAAATGTGGCTCGACTAAATAGCATCCATCACATCTCTCGGTCACATCCAATCAAGCTGAACTAACATTTTGTTTTACCTTTAACATAAGGGAATCTGGGGCTTCCAGTGGCGTACATCCATTTTGAGAGCCAACAAGTTCTGCTCCGTGCACTATGATCTTCTGACCAACAGTCAGCCTTCTTCTATGTAAGAAAGCTTTGAGAGGTGGATCCAGAAGAGCTCTGATCCCATACCAGCCATCAGTAACTTCAATTATTGCTGCTGCTTTTTTACTTTCCACATTCTTATTGCTACTGCTAGGAGATACAACGGTGTTTAGCGATATGATTTTAGAAATACACAGTACAAGTGTTTTACCTGCCGCATCATCTCTTTCTGTTATTTTTTTGATTGCTGATCTTTTACTTTTATCAACTTCCAGATCATACCTACAAAAAAGAATTTATGATGCTTTAAGCAAACAAAATCCATGTTTTTGTTTTTCCTTAAAAACAATTGTAACAAACTATTGCTTAATCAACCTACATGATTAAGTACCCTGTGGCAAAGCAAATGTTATCTAAAGTTTTGCAAATAGCATGCACTACATTTTTAATACCAATATGCATAAGTTTAACAATATAAGCAATCTGATAAACAGTAAATACAAGATGAAGAAGCTTATTTTGTAACATTATGAACTGGAAAGCACACAGTATCACAAATTGCAACTACAAAAACATTGTTATACACGTACCTATATTTCAGCTGTAACAGAACCATTTCCGGTGTCAAACATCTGTTAGCAAATTCACGTGGAAAAGATACTTCCATGGCTGCCAGTTTCCATACAATCCACCTATAGTGATTGTAAACCCAGGCCTCTGTTATTAGCTTGGGATCCACACCAGGAGTGTCACAGAGTGCTCTGCAGACAAATTGTTAATAAATCAACCTGAAATCGACTGTAAGTTTTCACCTTCTTTTTTTCCCCTAGCATTGTATTCAATTGTATTCATATGTGGCTAGGCAACATTAACAATGGAGTTTTTATTACAGGGAAAACAGGAAGGTTACATTCCATAACCTGATCTGGTTGTTGTCTGAATACTGAAGTTTTGTCCCTGTACACTTCGGCGCATGCACGTATCTGTTCTTGAAATTGCGACTTTTGGCCCTAGCAGTAGCTCCAGGGGCACGCTCTGTCTGCTTCACGCCCTTATGCACATAGCATAGAGGGACAAGGTGTGCTCTATTCCCTTGCAGCCCTGGAATTTCCCCTGCTTGCTTGATGAGTTCATTACAATCCATTCCCCTCTATTTCACACTTTCTAGTGTTGTGATTTGGGTGGGGTTTTTTTTGTTTGGGTGGGGATTTTAGGCATGAATATGGACACGTTTCAAAAAACTTTCAGTTGCTGAAGAACTTTCTTCTCTCCATTAAGTGATCACTCAAATGGACTTTCATTCTGTGTTCAGTCCAAACTGTACCACCATGACCTGCAGGAGCTGGGTTGGACTGTGGTTCTCACAGTCAGTAGGAAGCTCATTTCATTTAAGGAGGAAGAGAAAGAATTAGACCAGAGATTCAAATAGCTGAACCACTAGACTGATTAGAACACAAGTCCTACCAAAAAGTCAATTTCAGACTTGTCAGAAAGGCTTAAGAAGATTTTAAGGAACTGTATTGCAGCTGGGTGAGGAAAAGAAACATTTAAAAACCAATAAGTCATATACAGGAAAATAAGGAGCAGGCATGTACATCAAATTAATTATTGCTACATTAGAAGAGAACAAAGCACCCTTGAACTTTAGGAGATGCTCTGTAACCTTTTGAGAAGGACAATGCAATTCAGGAATTAGACAGAATTCAGTTCAAGATTAGGATCCTAAATAAAGATGACTAAATGAAGGTGATGGAGATGCAGTTAATATTCTTAAAGAGATAAAAACACTGATTCATCTGATCAACCAGTAAACAGTTATTTTCAAACATATGCTTTATCGTATAAGAAATCCAGAAAAGATACAGGAACTAGTGGTAACCTCTTGCGGAACAACCTCTACAAATTGCTTGAGAGGCTATCTGGTATTCTGGATCAGATCGACACTGCCTCCCAGAGCAGGTTCTGATACCAAAACCACAGTGGATACTCTGGACTATTTAGCACCGTGTTGGTGGTTTCTCCCTTCTGTTTCTGAAAAATCAGTGTGGGCAAAGTCACATGTCTGATGGCATGACTACAGAACGAGAAGTGCATTGGAAAATGGTTATTAAAGACAAACTGCCTCTGGAATAAGAATTTGAAAAATTTGCTGGGCTGCTGAGCATAAAGAATTGCAACTGACAGTAGAGTCCAGCAGGTGGGCAGTAACTAGCGGCACTTTTCATATATCATACAGGGACCAATCTTGTTTAATGTCTTCATTTAACAACCTAGATGATGGCACGGAACATACTGGCAGCAAGTTTTTGAATGACAACAAAATTTGAGGAAGTGGTGAGGGGCAGGGTTGCTGTTTAGAGGGTTCCGGACAGACTCAAGAAACAAGCTGGCAGGAATCTCATGAAATTCAACAAAAGCAAAGTCTTGCACCTGCAATGGAACAACCCCATGCACACAGTAACAGGCTGTGGCTGACTGGGACACAGCTTTGCAGAAAAGGATCCAAGGTCCTATTGAATAACAAGACGACCATGAGGCAGCAATGTGCCCTTGCAGCAAAGAAGCACAAAAACATCCTGGGCTGTACAACAAGTGAAGCCAGGAAGGCAGTGATCCTTCTCCTCTCTTCAGCACCTGGGAGACTGCTTCTGAAGCTTCTGTCCATCTTTGGATTCACCAGGACAAAGATACTGCTACACTGGAGGAAACCCTGCAGAGGGCCACCACAGTGACCCCTCTGTGCTCTTGGGGGTTAAGCATGTGATATACAAGAGAGATATAAGATATATAATAAGAGAGCTGGATTTGTTCAAATTTAAGAGAGGAGACAGAGACCTTATTGCTCTCTACAACTACTTGACTAGAAGATTCAGGGAAGACAGGGACAGACTCTTCTCAGAAGCACACAACAACAGCATGAGAGTCAGGAGACAAAAGTAGAAACATGGAAAATTCTAGTAAGAGGCAAGGGTTGTTGGTTTGTTTTTTTTAAACCATAAGGACAGGCTGTCAAGATACATTGTGGAATCTTTGTCCTTGGAGGTGTTCAAGACTCACTAGGCAAGTTCCTGAGTAATGAATCTAATTCAGACTGTGCTGAACAGGGGCTTGGTCTGGATGACTGCCAGTGGCCCCTTCCAACTTAAAACTATTCTGTAATTCTGTGAACTCCAGCACTTGACTGATTTTCAGTGAATAGCTGTTGGGTATGGTCACAGGACATCATCAGTTCTCCCAAGAACAAATATTGTTGACACCAGAAACATTTCCCAAAGTCATGACAATGACTTTGGCATCAAAAATGTTTTTCTAAGTCATGTGGGAGAAGTTAATAATGATGCTGACTCACTAGCAAGAGCAGAAAGCAATTCTTTTTTCCTGAGGAAGTATAGGTCATGAGATGGAAGTACACATCTTATTCTAGTGAATCTTCCCATATTGGATTACTGACACGAACTTCACAACTCAAATTTTCAAATAAAAGCAGTCCTTGAGCTTGGAACAGACCTAACACTGTCACACTTTGGTACTGGGAAGCAAACCTGAATTCTGATACTAGGTAGACTGGCAATGCATGCTTGGCTACAAATAGTACTCAAATACAGATCGCTGCCTTGAGTGTTTGCATGAATGTGTACCAACAGTGATGCTGACTTGAAAATCCAGCATCTCAAAGATATCAGAAAATAATGGTTACATATTTTGTGAAGTTTTGCTGGAACAACAGCACATTGGTAGTTTCTTTTGCTGTGTAACATGCTTTTGATGAAGTTACAATGTACAAACTTGTTCACAGTAAAACCGAACATAATTTTTATGAAAGCGTAGAGAGAGGAGAGATGCACTTAACACATACACCTTTCTTTTCAGCTCATCTTAAATGACCTGCAAAAGGAGGGATAGAAATCTCAAAGGAATTAGTGAGTTTTAATACAGAAGTCTTGCCTTCCTTAAAAAAAAAAAGTTGTCATGAAAAAACACATTTTCAACCCTGTCCTGTCAAAGAGGCACTTCCCCAATCAACCTTCACTCCCATCAGTAAAGTTTGTAAGTAACAGTACCTGTAAAACTCCTTTTTTCCAGCTTTTCCCTCGTCTGTAGGTATTAGCCATCCTCCATCAGCAAGTTGCATCCCATTTCCAGCTAATAAATACTCCTTACTGAAAAAGTCTTTGATGAGAAACTGGAAAGATTCTGCATTTGCGCTGTTAACTTGAATGCAATGTTTTGAAACACCGTATGTGTAAAGCTGCAAAAACATTACATGAAAAAGACAAAACAATGACAATACACTACAAATTCAGCTGAGAGTTTTATATATGTTATAAATTCAGATAAAATATTTCCTTGAAGTTGAGACAGCTTGTCTGACTTTTCATTTGGTATGTAATTCAAGGAGAATGGAGGAATTCTCAGCAATTATTTTAGCAGAACAGCATCACCGTGTGGTTTAAAAGTGTTTGAAAAGCATTCAATAGGTTTCGTACCTTTACTGTACCACAAGTGAGAGGCTTTTGATATAGACTTATCTGAAATTTTAACGGTTATATTAAAACAGCCCTTTGTATGGGTTAAAAGTCAATAGCAACTACAATTGGTGGATTTTTCTTCCTCGTTTGATTATTCTGTTATTTGATTATAACATTACCAAGACATTTATGACCCTTATCATTTGGAACAGTCTTAAATGTGGCTATGCAAAGCTATTTTAAAACTGTAGCAACTGGTGTAACAGCTACTGTAAATACTTCTCAAAACTGAAGAATGTATCTATTCAAAAGCTACTGAGTTTTTGTTTGCTTGTCTTAAGGAACAGATCCTGGCAAAGACACACAGTAGAAAGATATCAATATACCTCGTCTGCAGAATAAAAACATGGAATTTGCTCTTCTACTGCAGTTTTCAGAGAGATTCTATTTCTTGCAGATGTTTTAATGACATAAAGACTGCCTGGCTGTGAGCTAACATTTTGCTTGTATTTCTTCTTAATTCTCATTTCCTGCAGATCTCTGGCACAGCGGAGATTTGTCATCATCTCGACCACAGCTGCAAGGAGAAAAAACTCCAAAACATCAAAACCTTTTTATAGTATGTATCAATTTAAGATACACAGTCACACTATCAAACCACATTCAGAGAAGCATATTTTCTAAGCCACTCTGTTGATTTTTAGAAACTGCAAGTCTAAATATTCCAAGTTTAAAGTGTTTGAAAAAAGTGTTTACTGAAGGCATTTGAATAATATTTATATTAATGATACAAAATGAATATGAATATCTGAGTCTCTGAACGAAGCTTAAATTCACATATTTTTCTCAGACTGAACTCCATCTTCACAGAAAACTTCAAATGAACAGAAATTAGTAAATGATGACTACAAAGTCCATAATCCTGAGATTTTGACCTGTAAATATGGGATCTAATTCTGCAAGTGTTCGTGCACCTGTTCAAATACACTTTCTGAAAAAGAAAATCCAGATTATTTGATTGTAATAGTTACAGAAATTATACACACTGGAACATTCAAGCGATCTTAGAAAAGCAAATGAAAACAAACACCTGCAAAAGTGAATGGAGTATAGCAAGTCTAGTCTTCAAGGCTCCTAGAGTATTTTACTTAGAGGTATCTAAAAAACACATATCAAATGAAACATAAGCCATCTTGTTTCTGAAGCGCTGTGTGAAAAGAAATTTTTTGTGTGCTTAATTAACTCTGGAGATGAGTTGCATATGCTTTATTAGGAGTGCAATATAAAATATAAGGAAAGTAATTACTTATTTCCCTGCAGAAAAATAAAGCTTAAAAAGAAGCTTCTTTTTGTTTAAAAAACATGTCTTGACAGAATATGCAAAATCCTTAAAGGTTCAATTCTGATAGTTAGTATTCACATTAGTTAAGTGATCAAGATCTGAAAATACCTAAATTGCCATTTTCTAGGTCAGTGTCTGCTGCATGTTGGATGAAGGACTGGTGATCCTGAGGTTCAGCAATATTTTGTTCAGTTGCGGTCTGATTTAATTCTGTCTCTTCAGTCCCATTTTTGCTGATTGGTGAGTCACATCTTTTGCTGCTGCCTTGTTCACCTGTAGAAAATGTCAGCTTGGTTTTGAAGGGTGGAATAAAAGCGTTAGCAGTTTTGCCAGACTTGCACAAACTTCTTGTTTCTTCACACTCTTTTGCTGAGGCCTTACATGGAGTAGAAGCCCCTGAAGTACCATTTGAAGACTGCCTTAGTGCACAGTGCTGAAAAATGGCAGGTTTAGATTTGAATCCTTTCAAGTCTTGATCTGGTAGAGTAAGAGTAGGATTCTTGACCTCTTGTTGTTCTTTAGTAGCCCTACAGAGATGAAAACATTTAAACATACAGGTTTCAGCTTCCTGACAAATGTTTGTCAAGATTTTTATATTCTTAATTTAGTAATACAACTTCCAACACTACATATCAATAAAAAGACACAACAGCAGTCTCTGACATTTTAAAAATTTAATAATTGAATACTTAATTTCTATCTATTGAGATAAGAAAAATACAATTGTAAATTTGTTTAGTATCTCACTGGTCTACTGCAGCAATGTGTATTATGTGGTAATTTGATATGCTTATTTTTTTAAGTAAAATTATTAGTCTTTATTACAAAGTTGGGTAGCAAATTATTACCACATGTTTCTTAAAAGTTACAAGGGTTTGAAGGTTTTAAGAAATCGCCTTAGAACAACTCTAAAATATATTTAAATTTCTTACCCAAAAGGTTGACAAGTTATGGGTTTTAAAGGAACATGGTACATAAATTTTCTTCTATCTTTGAAAATCCCTGTAAGATAATTAGAAAAAAAGCTTAAAACGGTACATTACATGGATAGATATTTACAGCACGTTTTTTTCCATATCGTTTTATAGAAAATTTTCCAGAATGGATTTAAATGGCTTCGTTCTCTACCCCTGCCTACAATAAGATTCTTTGTATAAAAGATCTGCACACTAGTTGCAGACTAAAGGATAAGTGACCACAATGCTGAACTCTCAGAAGTTCCTGTCTGTGAGTCTGCAAGATGTTTTTAGGCCCCTGAAAAGGAAATATTTATCATATATTTAATTCCAGATAGGCTTGCCATTCACTTTAGAACACTTTTAGCAAGCTTTTCTGTTTTCAAGATACAACAGAAAAGGGCACATTACTAAATCGTCTCTGCCTGGAATTGAAAAACTCATTTGTGCTATGCCCTTAGGGAGCAAAGAAGGATGTATAATAGGAGAAGCCATCTATACAAGGTGCCACATGTTCTAGAAGTCAGAGGCAAGAGGTCCTGGAGATAAGAACCATTTTCAGTTGTTCCACCAAAGAGTGGAATTCAGATTCTCCTGTAGGGTAGGATAATATTTACATATTAAGGTTATAAAATTATTCTCTGGCAGCAACTTACAAATTCAATTGAAGTTTTATGCTTAGAACAGATTTAAGACAGCATTCAGGAATCAATATACTGGTTAAACCAGTATATTTGATGAATCCTGCTGCTGAGATCTAGATGAGAGCATGCAGTGCTCAGAACAAGTTGAGAAATTACAGATCAATAAAATACATTCTTCCTACTGAGAGTAGAATTTGTGAGACTTAGGACTGTGAGTAACCGGATAAATTCTACCGAGCTGGCAATTAATACAGAGTTCTTGCAGAAGTAGTACATTGTAACCTATTTAGATCGTACACAACAAGGTATACCATTAGTCATGCGATTTCAAGTCAGCAGAGACATTACCAGAGCAGCTTCCCTGAATTTCCATGGCTATATTGATAAAAGAATCAGTTAGGCAACCTTATTATATGTTAGCTTATTGGAAATTAAAGAACTCTAAAGATAACAACTGACATCAGATTTCTGCGTAGAACACAAGACATAAATTACCATCAGGGGTGCTTTTCGAAGCCTTCAAAGATCTGGGGGGATTCTTTGTTCTGTTAAATTCAAGCAGTAGCTGCCTTTTAATTGGAGGTTCTCCTAGGATAAAACCAGATTTTTAAAAGCGATGTTCCTTTTAAGTTCAGTTTCTTATCAATACTGTATAACTCGATTATAATTTCTAAATAAAACATTCAAGAAGTCAGAGCAAGCAGAAGCAGCAAGTTTTCAGATCGCACATTTGTCTTACACAGCCTTTCTGAACATAGAGCTACTTCACCATAATTTACAAAAGTTTTCTCTGTGCAGAATGACTGTATATTGTGTTACCAAGAATGATTTCAAGACACCACATAATGAAGTCTGTTGCAGAATCTTTCGCCATCAGTAGGTCTGTTCTGCCCAAAACAAAATCTGTGAGCCTTAAGACAGTCTGCCTCAGAAAGGGCACCGCAGTGGACTTCACCAGCACAGCTCACCTGTGTCTTTTTTTGTATTGTCAGTAATCAGAGTCCCTCCAAAGTTCTGAGAAAGCGTGTACACATCTTTTATAGAGGCTGTGACTAAGGATATGGTTCAGCTGTGACACAGCTGTTTCAAGTTGGACGGACAGAGTCCCATCTGCTTTTTCATGCCTACCCACAGTAGCCTGCCTGAACTTTGTGCCTGAACTTGTGCAGCCAGGCAGCGACTGTTGCAATCTACCCTTCCATGAACAGTTTTCAGCTAGCCCAGGTCCCTGAACAGGTCTGGGTGACCGTCCAAGCATTAAGTACCAACACTTCAGCCCTGAGACAGATCAGTTTCAGATGGCAAGAAACTGCACTTTTAGACCAATAACTATTTTTCATATCAGACTAGCAATCTCAATAGAAATGAAATCTTGTCCTCACCTACAAGGCACAAGATGATGAAAAATGGAAATATTACTACTCATTTTTCAATTAAAAATCACTAGATTTGTGCAAAGAATAATAAAAAAAAAGGAAGTCCGCTCAGAGAGAAAAGGAGCAGTAGCTTTCTTCCATAACTTCATGATAAAAGAGACTAATCACAAATTTAGCTTGGACTGTGCATTTAAGGCTGGAAAGAGCCTTAATCTATTGCCTGCAGCAAGAATTTTTGTCATTGACACCTAGGGAAAGAACTTCAACTTCTGTATGACCTAAAAATCAGTGAGACATCAAAAATAACCTTAAAGAACCCACCGTGCAGAAATATGGAATTGAACATATACGAGACAAAGACCTACCCAGTGAGTTTTCCTCTTCAATGTGCCTCTTCCCACAGGTCTTATTTTGAAAGCTTTTATCCAGTCTGCCACTGAAGGACTGTGCAGCATTAATCTGTACTCCAGAATCAGAAAGATCGTCTTCCATAAAAGCTCTTGTGCTTTCTACAGCCTCCACTTCCAAGTAATTTTTTGGAGTTTGATGAATACTAATATTCACTTCTGCTTTAGCACTGCATGAAATTGCTTCAGGCTCTGCCTTCACTCCCAGATTCAGCTGCCCTTTTCTGAAAGACCTAGTCTCTTCTTGCTTAGAGCTATTTTTAAATGATGTTAACTGCTTGTTTTTCTTATTATGTGATACGCACTCAGGCATTTTGTCATGGTGAGTGCTTGGAAGTTCCTCAGGGTAAATCCTTTTTAAGTCAAAGTCTTCACTGCAGCTTTTTTCAATTTTGCATCCTGAGATCACTTTATCAGCTAAAGATTTTACATGTTGACCGCTCTCTTCAACTGAACTGCGCTGATCTGTAACGCAAAGCCCACCTCTCAGAAAGTCATCAGATTCATTTAAAATTTCCTTTGCTTTTTGATAGGCATTTTTAGAGACTGTTACCTGCTTTCCACTTGCAGTGCTGAACCCAAAAGCAGGATCTGAAATTAATCCAGTGCTGGCATTTTCTTTACTTTTTGGTAACACTATCCGCATTTTCCTAGGAACTACTTCAGTAGTAGTAGTCGTCTGCATTTCAGACTTTTCAACATCTTTCTCGCCTAAACATGCTTCTTGTAAATGTGATGAATGCTCACCTTCCATTTCACAAAAGAGCTGTCTAGCTTTCCTGAGTGACTCTTCTGATAGTTGTACAGGCTTACCACTTGCTGTACTGAAAAATCCAGGATTGCTTGTAGAAGAACCTGACTGCTTTGTTCGCTTATCTGGAACAACAAAGTGCCCCAAGGCCTCCATATTCTGTTCAAAGCATTGCCTCCGAGAATTTGGAACAGATTCTGCATCTGCAGATGTGTTTGTATCTTGGTGAACATTTTCACTAGCACTTGCGTTTACTTTAATAAAATGGGATGCAGCTGAATTAATTTCTTCACTTCCTGTAGCATTTAAAAACTTAGCAGAATTAGGACACTCAGCACGAATGACGGGAAATGAATTTCCAGCAATTTCTGTTTGATTAGCCCTTGAGTTAGTCTCAATTTCAAATTTTACAGATTCACTATAGTCATCTTGAAACATTTGTCTGGCTCTTGCTAATGCACTTTCTAAAACAGGAACTGCTTTACCTTTTGCTGTATTAAACACAGTTTGTTTCAGATGACCCTTTTGATTTTCAGCATTAAGTGTTGTTTCTTTTAACCTGGTTAAATTAGTTTCATCTTCATGAAGACTGACTACTGCCTGGTTCTGGCGGGTATTAACTATGGCATCTGTGAAGCAGTTTGTATCAGCACAAGGTTTATTTAGCTGTTCTAAGTCAAATGCCTTACTGTCACAGTTCAAATAGGAGCAGCTACTTTCTGAAGTTAACAGGAGGGATTGATGAGATTTATTGCACCTATCCTCAACAAATAAAGTATTTTTTATCTCTCCAGGCACAGGATTATCTTCAAGGTCATCTGATACTGTTATTAAATGCAAAGATGCAGCAGAATGCTCAGGAAAATCATGTACATTCTCTGAACCTTCCTTTTTTTTTGGCGAGTATCCCATATCTCTCTCTGCAAACAGTTCATCTTCAGACAAATGAGTTCTACTTAAAGCATCGCTCTCCTGTTCAGGAAGGGATTCCAATTCTGACTTTGCAGGTCTATCATCAGCTTTTTTATGTGTATGTGTAGTTACCAAACCTCTTTCACAATCTTCACCTAGATTAACAAACGTATTTACTTTAACAGTATCAAGAATCACAGCACGTTTAACCGGGCTGATCTCTACTGCCTGTTTAAATTGATATCCAGGTTCTTCAGGATCAAGCTTTTTAATAAAACGAAGTTTTTCTGGATGACATTCAACGCTTTCAACACATAAATCACAGTCTTTGACACAATTTTTACCATGTTTCCTTTTCTTTATGAGATTCTCAAAATTGTCATTGTGTTCCTTTCCTAAATCAACATTTTCTGCAAAAAACTGTTCAGCTTTAGCCAAATACCCATCAGCAATTGTTATTTTCTTGCCACTAGCAGTATGAAAACCAGTCACATAATTCCCTTTCATTTCATCCTTTTCAACATCCACCTTTTGATCAAAAGGTATTTGATGACAATGGTAAGAACCTATTTTTATTCTGCTTTCATTCACTAACAGGTTCTTATCATGAGTGGTGTCTTCTCCTGTCACATTTTTACAATTTGTTTTTTGTCTATCAGAGTTCTCTGAAACATTTACACCTCTTTCTCCACAGCATACATTGAGCAAGTGTAGAGAATGATCCAAAGCTGCATCAGGAACAGGTATATCACCATCAGCTGGAGTTTGCAATTTTTGTGACAAGCATTCATTTTCCTTCCCATCTTCTCCTTTCTGAGCAGAAGACAGGTTTTTCATTTCATCTGATAAACTATGTTCTTCTGCAGTTGTAACAGTATCTCCTAGACATGTTACATCTAATGAGTCTTCTTGAAAACTACCTTCTACTTCGCTATCTCTTTGATTCAGAAACTGTTTGGAAGTGTTATGATTCTGATTATGTTTTTTAATGGATGACAGACAGTTGGTGACAGTGTTAGTACTACTGAAATTAACATTTTCATTACCAATCACTGATACTTTTGTTTGCTTTTCCTTATCTTCTTTGAACGATGTACTAATATTTTCCTCCTTTGTTTTCTGTTCATGGTGGGAAATGGAACCTGTGTAGAAACTGGCATCTGTGCTTTTGAAATTTGGAACACAAACCATTTTATCTTTGTTTTCATTTGTCAGGCATCTGACAAAATTACAGTTAGAAGACACATGCCCATTTGAATTGCGACATCCAGTACTAGTTTCAGAAGATTTCAGGAAATAGTTATCATCATCCAAGTCCCTAAACAGCTCTGCAGATCTGGTCAAAGCCTCCTTAGAAATATTTATTTTTTTACCTCCGGCTGAAATAAAGCCTACAAAATTAGAAAACCTGTCCTGTTCAGCCACTGGAAAGCTCCCATCAGATATTCTACTTCCATTTCTGTCTAAGTTAGTAAAAGTAACCTTTTTGTCATTTTTATGGGAACCCACAGCATTTGCTTTCCCATATTCCGCCACTTTAGAGTATTTATTTATGTCTTCCTGTTTAGGACAATACCCGTCGTTTTTTACTTGATTTTCGGATTCAAAAGTGCTGCAAAAATCATCATCTTTCCTTGTTTCAGAAATATTTTCTGCATTTGTTGCTCCACGTGTTTCTACAGTTCTGAACTGTTGAAAGACATGACTTTGTATCATGTTACTTTGCTTTCTAAACTGTGTAAATTCAAACTGACTACCTGTTTCTTCCAGGATACTAGAAAGTTCAGCAATTTCAGCCGCTTGGCTTGCTGTCAAAGTTTGATTTGTTTCTTGCCAGGATTGTTGACTTCTAGGAAAACTTTTACATAAGCCATCTTTATGTGGAACAAACTGGGTATGCCTGGGCTCAAGAAAACTTGTCTGTGAATCTAAAGATTCAGATAAATTACTGCCCAACTTGCTTTCTGAATCCGAGAAAGAAGTATTCTCCTTTTTAACTTGATTTGAAAAGTTTCTGACTCTTTCAATGGAAGAGGCTTCAAAGTATTCATTTTCAACATCTTTGAACAGCATTCTGCCTTTTGCTATACCGACTGCAGAGAATTTAATCTGTTTATTGGAAGCAGTGTGAAAGCCACTAAAGCCCAAATTCCAACTGCATACATTAAGATTTCCTGATGATTTCCCTTTATGCATTAAGTTCTCCTTTGACTTTGTGCTGGAATACATAGCTGCTACTTGTTTATCATCTTCAGAAATTAGTTCATTTAGAGAACCATCTCCTATACAATCGAACGATTCCTTATCAATCTCTACAGCTGCATTATTACAAGAAGCTGCTTGAGGGCTTTCATTGTTTTCAACAGACTTTGGATCTTGATTATCAGCTACATCTTCTGAAAAGGCAGCTGAATCTGTTTTGTCCCGTTGTTTTAATCCAGGATTAACATTTTCTGAGCAGTTTACTCCCAAAGGTCCAAGTACTTTGCTACAGTCGTTTAGTGACCACTGATCTGTAGCATGCTTTTTATCAGTTGGAATTTTATTGCAAAAATCACTACTGAGTCCAGTTATGCCAAAGTTGATCTGACTAAAAGTATTATGGAAGCTGCCATC
This sequence comes from Buceros rhinoceros silvestris, assembly GCF_000710305.1. Taxonomy (NCBI): domain Eukaryota; kingdom Metazoa; phylum Chordata; class Aves; order Bucerotiformes; family Bucerotidae; genus Buceros; species Buceros rhinoceros. The sequence continues at coordinate 36,923 of NW_010392734.1, forward strand.
TGTCACACACATAGTGTCATGGTGCACATCAATCAAGCATTCTTTATCTCTAGGAGAGGACCGTTCAAGTTGTTCTTTAAGGCTCTGAGATACAGTAGCTCCATCGTTCACATCAGCACTCTCATACTTGTTTTCCTTGCCTTTGTCTAAGCAACAGCCTTTCTGGAGCAGTCGGGAACGCTTTCTTGCCATTAGGCATGCTGAATGTTTTATATTTGAAATTATTTCACTATTTAAAGAATCTGTTGCATCTTCTTTTTGTGCATTAGATATTTCTAAGCATTTTAATGATGTAGCAGGTTGATCCTCTTTTGCATTTTCCCCCGAGACTATGAGGTCTTGTTCCTTCAGCCTATCATTGAAGAAATTATCAGATGAGTTATCCATTATATCTATTTTTAAAGTACGAGTGCTGAAATTATTTTCCTTGTCGTTTGATTGCAAATGCTTTCTCTCAGAAAGAAGCAAGCAGTCTACAAGAGAAGACATTACAGAAAAAAAACAGGTTAATAAAGTAGCTCTCTCTTATTCAAACAAATGCAAATTCAGATTTTCGTAAAATTTTGGCCCATAAGATAATTTCTACACATACTTAACACTGGTGCCATAAATAACACTCATTTCCAAATGTGAACACCTTGACAAGATTTGAGATCTTTTTAATCTAACCATGTTCTAATATCCAGAAACAGTAAGTAGCCTGCAGTTTATGCTATTAATTAAAAAAAAATTTTTTTTTAGTTGTAATGAAATTCGAAGAGATGGGCTTCCATTCATGGTGTCTCAACATAAGGATTTGTTTCAAAAAGTACTTCAGTTCCTAATATTAAGTAATTCTTCTAGCAATAACAGCAGCTTTTAAGCACAGTAGTATGTGCTTGCTTTCATTATATACTTCATTTTCAGAATAATTTTGTGCTTCTGGAAGAAAGAGATGTACAGTCTTAAACACCCTAATTTTGGAAAAAATAACGATACAACTTAACCATTCTTTATCATCTCTAAGAGAGGATGGCCCTTGACACTATGGATGTCTAAAGAGCATTGACAAAGATAATTAAGCTTGTCAGTTAGAATAATGGCTCAAGGTGGAATTTTCTATTCCAGAAACTAATCTGTCTCTAAAAGAGTAAGTTATCATCAGTCAATTTGAAAATACTGCTATATCCTGTCACTACTAGCGTGCAACACACCAATTCCACATCTTGATTCCCAGTTGCAGAGCTACTTTATCACAAACACAAGATTGTACATGATTTTATCTGAAACATTTACAGAAAAGGTTCTTTATAAATAAATACAGAATCCTCCACAAATTATGAAAAGCTTAATAATATACCTTGCTCATCAACACAGGCCACATGACAGTCTTTAAATTCACATGAATCGGATTCTGAATGTGGTAAAAGAGGATGAATATGAGATTCAGAAGTTATTTCTTTATGTATTTTTTCTTCTTGATACAGTAAAGTATTATTTATTGTATAAATAAATCTCTTGGATCTCTTTCTCAAGCTGGATAACATATTCAGGCTTCTAAAGTCAGACTTTGTAAGGGCATCTTTGCTATTTGTTAAATGTAGGTCATTGCAGTTATCTGGAGAAGTAGCACTACATACAAGTGGGTGAGACAGAACATCCGTTATGACAGATTTAGAAGTTGCTTTCAAATGCTTGGAAAAGCTTCCATTGTAGACTACAGAATACTCTGTGACATTTGTACTTTCAATTAAAAAAGAATTACAGTTTAAGAAGCTCATTTTGGAAACCTTCTCAGCTGCATATCCTTTGACTAACTTTGGATCTTGAACGCTTAGAGACACAGATTTTACTGGAGTTATTTCCAAGGCTGGGTTGTTTTCAGTATTTTTCACTTCATAGTGCTTTTCTGACAAATTGACACTCAATAGGTTTTGTGCTTTTATCAGGCCTGAGGTATTCAGTAAAGTTGTTTCCACAGCATTGTCCTTGGTCATTAGTACTGACTTGTCTCCTAATTTTTTCTGTCTACATAAGTCAGAGGGTGGAGAGCTACATATAGACATTTCCAAGTGAGCTACATCAAGGTCAGATAAGTTCAGCTGAGACCACTGGCTTGGTGAAGATGGCTCATCTTCTTTCACAGGCTTCTCATTCCCAGATGACTTGCACGTTCTATAATCTTGCACATCTCCCATGATCCTAAGTGACTCCAATTCCTTTTCTTGTGCTCTTAAACAGCCATCTTTACTACCCCCTGTATCATCATCTGTGTTTTGGAGTAAAGAATCCTTCATCTCAATAGAGTGGCTTTTTTCAGTCTGGCTCATTTTCAGTTTCTGTGAAATGCCAGCCTTTCTTCCAATAGGCTGCTCGGAAGGAACATCCTCCTTTCCTTGTGCTTTATCTGTGTTTATTTCACATTTGTCTACTGCATCCAGAGCATGTGGCACCAGCAGAAGAGCTCCACTGGACTTCGCGGGCACATCGAACGTATCCTCAAAGCTATTCATCTCACCAAATGATCCATCTGACATCTCTGACTCTAAATAGTTTTGAGAAGGTGAGGAAAGGAAAAGAATTAAAAAATTAAGTTTTAGGAAATAACTTTGGAACAGCATTGTGTTTTTAACAGTAAATACAGCTTTCAATTTTGTGGCAATTACCTTTACTGAGGAGTGAGTTTGGAAAGATGAATATACATGTCTTTAAAGAAGTTAAACAGCAGCTGTTAGAGACAGGAGGCAAAGAACATCCATGCAGATACCTTGGGCCTCCTGAGGACTGTGGTAATTAAGCAGGTTTCCAAGATGAAACCTAATTGTCTCAGAAGCATTTTGGTTTGGTTTTTTTTCCCTAC
>NW_010392734.1:39849-49578 GCF_000710305.1 Buceros rhinoceros silvestris
CCCTACAGACAGGAGAATGAGTATGAAATTTTACAAGATAAATGTCTAGATTTTTACCTCAAAAATTCTACCAGATGGTAGGTACCAAACACCTTAAGAAGCTGCCTATTTTTGTCTATAAGTGGCAGCCAAGGAAACTTATTTAAGGATAATTCCACTAAACTATCTTTTCCTTTAGTATACTATAACATCTAGAAGGATTCAGAACAGATTCTCATTTTTTAATTGATTAGGAAACTTAACAAGTTCCAAGTGATTGGCACAAATATTACAAAATAGTAAGAATTTCTTGTTTGTGTGGAGAACTAATATGCAGTAAGGAAAAAAGAATCTAAACTCTTATTTCACAGGCAGCCTTAAAAGCTTATACATCATCATCATGGCTTGGCTTCGCGAACGAAGATCTGGGAAGGGCTTTTCCCACGCTCACTGCAAGCGATGAGTGCACCCTTCGGGCCTGCGCGGTGGATTGTTTAGGTGAGGCGCAGCGTGCGCAGAACTGGCTCCAACCTTTACACCTGAGGTCCATCTGCCAGGGCCTAGCAAGCTTGGACAGTGACAACAAAGTCCTCGGGTCGTAGGTTTGGTTAGAGTGTCCTTCTCTTAGATGGAGCCTTACAGGGCTGAACGAGCTCCATCTGCCCGGGTTTGGAGTCAGAGTTGTCCTTCTCCTAGGATGGCTGCCCGAAGGCTAGTGAGCCCATCCTGCCCCTGGACACACTTTGTCTGACCCTTCAGTTGAGACCTGTCTGGCCTGGGAGACCCCACCGGAGGCACATGCCGCCACCAGCACAGCTCTCAACCTCACAAGGGCACACAAGCTCCTTCCCCACAGCAAGGGGATGCCCGTGAAAGAGGCGCTGCTCTACCTCCGGACATCACAGACCCGGGCCCGGGGGGGCCGGGCAGACCCGGGCACGGGGCGGCCGGGGCCTGCCAAGAACGGGAGTCCTGGAGGATAAAAGCTCATAGATACAAAATGAAAATATTACCTTCTCAAATATATTAAACTAGGCCTACCTATCAAAACCTAGCTATCTTTTTGAATGTGAAATACTTTATCTTGAGAGTACTTTCTAAGGCTTTTCCATACCAAAGAAATTGTAACAAAATACCTAGAAAACCTGTCCTATAAATATTTGTCAGCTGCACTTTCTAAAAATACACTTATTTGAACAAGAACCATTAGCTTCAATAGAAAAAAAAAGGATCAGGAGTATCTGAAAGATTGTAAAGATACTGGTTGTACTCTGAATAAACTGATGCCAGAAAAAAAAAAACACCAAACAACCGACTACCACAGAGAAGTTAATTTTGACTTCTGAACTCGCTGGAGGGCCAGGGAAATGACAACCTCATAAACAAGGAATCCATTCAATTCAGATAAGGAGACATATATATCCTAAAGATACATCACCTGTCTAGCCTGTGTCAATCTCTATAGCACCCTTTTACACCCACACATGCTAAACAATTTTCTGTTAATATTCTTCCCTTTTGTCAACATTTCTCAACAAAAATCAAAAAGCTCACACTAAAGCAATACATTTTCACTTGTTCACTAAATCAGTCTGAGAACTTGGATAAAAACATTTTTCCCTTGGCTGAGCATTTTCTGCTTCTTTAAAAAAGATAACACTACTTTTTCCTAAGGGGTTTGAAATGTTTTGAACCAATAGGTGAACTAAAAGAAGAAAGGACATAGCTCACCACAAGAATGAGTATTGGGGTGAAACTTCATGATAAAGCTAAACCTATTCAATGGCTGTTGAGCTAAGCCTACTCAATTGCTCCCCCTTGAGCCTATACTGTTTTTCTCTTTCAGCTCTCCCTTACAGTCTCAATCCTCCACTAACACCAGCACTAATCTGGCACAATACCCTGATTTAACTCACTGACTCAACAGGAACAGATTCCTTTTTTAATGGCCAGATTAGTTTTACAATTCAGGAAGGGGGAGTACACAGTTGACAGAGGAAATAAACCACAGGATCAGCTTAAGACCTACAATGTAATTTTACCCACAAGTCTTGCTTCAGGGTATGCGCAGTAGTAAAGTACCAATGCATACCAAAATCTTTGAGGTCATCTTCAGCATTTAGCTTTATTGTCTCTGGCAGGAACATCATACTTGTATCGGTCGTCCCAGGACATTTATCATGGTTGAAAAAAAAGTTGTGCAAAACCTGTAAACCAAAGATATAAGCTGTTATATTACGTACCAGTAAGTGCCACTTTAATAATAAAACATACAACCCTAAACATTTACTGCAGTATCTGAATAATTCCGCATCTCTTAAAAGGTACACTTGAACATAAATAAGCAGATAATCCCCATTTTCAATGCAAATCAGATTCCATTCTACAGTCAATTTAAGGGCAGTGTATGGCTTCAGCAGTATGCTAATAGCAAGCCTCTCAAAAAGGAACAAAGGAGACAGGAGGAAGCAGAAAGACTTTTTGCTTGTTTTAACTTGTAACTTACAAACTGTGAAGTTTCAGGTAGTTAAGAATCAAACATAAATTTGTAATTGAATCCTATGCACCATCCTTGTCTCTCATGCTATTCAGTTTTAATACACACAGGGTAAAATTATACAAGAACTCTCCCTAACACTATCAAAGGATTGAAATTAATACTCAATTTCAACTCAGTGTAGTGGTTGAGCACAAGAAGTTATCGCCAACTCCCAAAACTCTGACAAAAGAGGAAGAAAACCAAACCAACCAACTCTCAGATAAGTAGCATATTGCAGTTCCTAGGTTTGATTTCTCTTTGAATGACTCCCTCTGCAGCTGAATCCAAGTGGGTTTGTGTTTGTTGCTGTCTTGGGTTTTTTTTGTTTGGATGAATTTTGGGGGCATTTTGTTTTGATTTCTTTTTGTTTGTTTGTTTTAAAAAACAAGGCAAGAATCTTCCTCAGAGTGAGTTATTTGTGAGAATACAGTCTACGTCCAGGTTTTGCAAAGTTAGTTCTGTGAGCAGGAACTTTTTAATTAAACAGCTAGATAGGTGGGCCTGGAAGGAAAATGACACAATTTTTTATTCTTGGCTCAAGGAATGTAAACATGTAACTGAATAGCTGAATAACTGAAATTACAGAACAGCACAGCTCTTAAAACTACTTACTCTATCAGCTCTTTCATCCTGTTGCTTTGCTCCAGAAATAGAATCATTCTCTCTAGCTTTAGAAGAAAGACAGACAAGTAAATTAATTTTCTCCTAAATGATTTGCTGAGTGTGTTCAAATACAGTTATGTTTTGGGAAAGTTTTCACTGAATTATTTTAAATACAATTGAAATCTGTAAACAAAAAACTACTAAAAACTAACTAAAAGTTCTAACTAAGAAGTCCTACAGGTGAGGCTGAGGGACAGTGTACAAAAGCAGTTTTGTAACATCGCAAAACACTCTAAATCACAGGTTGTGGTTTCTGCTATGTAGGTAGAGCAGTTAGCACCCCGAAGCCCTCCATCACTGCCATTGCCCTTTTCAGCAGTTATTCATGGCACTACTCTAATTTTTTCTGTCAAAGGATCTGCAAGAGATCTTCAGGCCTCTGTCAAGAATTTGGTTTTTTATATTTCCTCCCGCAAGAGCAATATCTTTTCACCTACATTACAAAAGGAGAAAGTACCCTATTATTAAGATGGCTAAAGAGCAGTATATTCAAATAACATGTTCCATAGACATGGCATCTAGGGTCCATGTTGCAGCCAAATGACTCACTCTTTCCTTTCACCAGTGCCAGATGGCAGAGTGGACATCACTACCATAAAATAACTAGGCTCATCCAGGAAGTGGGAGAATGAGAGCTTAATCCACAACTCATCTCCCAGAAGAACATCACTAAGCTGTGGGTACTTCCTCCAGCCTGTCTCTTCAGGTAACATAATTCTGAACCAATGAACAGCCAATATGGCACAGGTTGGTAGCCTCCTCCCTCCCAAGAGAGATTCCTAATTATAGCATTCATTCTTATCATCCTTTGTATGCTTGCATGCTCTATAGGCTTTACAGAGTCAGAATTTAACAACATTAAAAAAAGCAGTATCAGGAGATAAGCAGAGACCCAGGTCTTCCCAATTTCTAAAGAATTTTCATCAGTAAATCATATAGTCAAATTTCATTTTGCTTATCGTAAGCTAATAAAATCTCACAACAATCTCACTAAGCAATACCTTAGGTCCAGGCTTGGTAACTATTAGTTACCACTTAAAAAGTTATCAGCCACTCATTCACAGTTATACTGGACAGCTATTTGTGCAGCTGTGCAGTAAATGAGGTCCAGGAATTGCCCAGTCCCAATAACCCAGAAAATACGGCCTTCAGTTGGATCAGTATCACAGCCTGTCTCACCATGTCAATATGATGGCAGGTACAGTGAGAGGGGTTAAGAATGCTGAGGTCAGCACTACTGCTGAAAGTTCACTCAACAGGCTTCAGCTTCATAAATGTACTCACATGACTTGACCTAATAGGATCTGGTTTTCTGATAGTGCAAAGCAATCATTGTCTAATCCTCTTTCTGTGCTTTGCTAAGTTTTCTAAATTTATATTCCCTAATCCCTTATACAAAGAAAACTTTTGAAAAGCAATGACACATTTAATTTCTTCCTTTTGCACCCACATTATTTGAAGTCACACACTAAGCATCACCTATGCAAGTTTTGTCCTTTTTAATAAAAAAAAAGTCTGTTCATACTAAGCATACTTCCAGTGTCAAAACCAGAAGTTTATAACCCTTCACAACTGTTAACTTTTAGAAATACCTATTATTACTGTTGCACCAAGTGTAGGAGGTGTGGCTAAAGAACTTGACCAGGACATATCTGGATCCACTTCCGCTCCCAGACTTTCGGAAATACGTTTTGGAGTTGCAACCTATAAATATATTTAACAATTACTATTTCTATGCAGAATTCTAAATGTGGTACTCAAGAAAAATAAAACAAAATGCAGGAATAAAATACTTACCTCCAAAAATTTTGGTGTGCAAAACAAGCTTCCATATGGTCCTAAAAAACATTATGTAATAAGGACACAAAATAATACCTAAGACAAGAATTTCTATCTACAGATATCAGATATTTTGTAAAACCAAAAAGTGAAAATACAAACCAGGCATATTACTTCTCTGAGGTGTTCTGTAAGTATTCCTTAAAGTAGCTGGACTGCAAAACAAAATCAAATTAAAAAATATTTATTTAACTTCTCAATTTCTGAAAATATGTAAATATTTCAGACTATATCTATTACCGCCTGCATTATTTTCTTTCTTTGCAATTGTGGCTATTTTCCTAAAAATTTTACATTTACTAAATAAAATGTAGATTTCAATATAACCACCAGTCAGTATTTTAAACCTTACCCTAACTTTATTACAACTGTAAAATGCTTCTTTTATGAAATATGTTCATTTTCAGTGATGATTTGTCTGACAAATACTATAAAGGATTTCAATATAACCACGCATTTCTTAATATGCTGTATGAAACTATGGAAATTGGCTTAATGGATTTTAATTAAATAATTAGTGTTCTAATCAACCTGAGTACTTTGATCAGATTTATCTGAAATACACACATTCAAGTGTAGAAATCAAGTCTATTACTAAAAAAATCTCAGTAAATAATATAAACAAACAGCTTTACAAATTACTACTTGAGAGTTACATAATATATCGCTACTACTCTTTCTTGCACTGGATGTTGAGGATTTGGGAAGCTGAAATAATGTCAACCAATGCCACATGCCAGCTGTGAAGGAGTTGAAAAATAGAAAGGAAGAACACCTAAAAGGCAAGGAAGTTTTAAAAATTAGCTAGGGATTTATTTTTAAATCACTCAGCAACTTAGAAGTATCATAAACATACAAGACACCCAAGATTCTTGACTGCTCTGAAGAAGTCTATCAGACAAATAGTGTTTTTAATATTTCTTTTTGTATAAATTCAGTTTATTTTGTGTTGACATATGAGGCATACCTAGCAGCAAGGCAGTTGTGGCAGGTACCAGAAGGAGAAGCAAGCATTTCATTTTCTTGATCTATTTTTTTTCTTGTGACAGTTGGGCTTATTACATCCTCTCTGCCTACAACGTAGAAGATAATGGTCAACACCACCTTGCAGAAATACAAGCAACAGTTTCGATTTTGAAGTTCAGAGATAATCTTAAAAAAAAAATTACGCAGTGTCTCATTTTTAGTTAAAAAACTCCCAACAAAACACTATGTTTTCCTCTAGAGTTTTGAGCATGTTCAAATTCTATATCCTAACAACACTAAACGTACTTCAAATGCATAGCCGAAAATGCTCACTATGTCACTTCATTCATTTGATATATATGTGTTCCAGTATATTTCCTTGGTATTATTCAAGTCACATATTCCATTTCAGTTTTAGTATACTCTGTTGTGCCTTTCTTGTCACTGCAGAAGTTATTCTTAGGAGAAACTCAATACATGCAAAGATGCACTTGTATCAGCCTTCCCTCAAATTTACTTAAGACATGCACTTCTTGATTTGAATAAGCAGCATAAAGTGAAAACTATTTCTGAAACCATTAGTGCAGGTACTGTCACAAATAGCAGTAACTATTCACATGCTATGCATCTCCAGACAAAAGAGAAAGAATGTGCCCACCAAAGCAGCAGAATCCTCTGAACATGAGCAACAGAACAAGCAACTGCTCAGAAGAATTCCTACTCGAGATTTCCAGGCAACTTCCACATGAGAAATTACACCTTGGCTTCTCCGTTTCCCTCTGCTTCTCCATTCCTGAGCCAATATGCACAGCACAGCTGCATGCCAGTACCATACAGCAAGGTGAAATCCCTCCAGCTTCCATCCATGCTCTTGTTTTCACAAGAAGGCGACCAAGGAACACGAGACAGTTGGCTCTAACCAAGAGAACTAGGAGAATAAGATCTCGGGCCAGCTACAGGCAACTATAGAAGCTCTGATAACAGTCATCTTCCCTCTGTAACAAAGTGTATACGAAGTCCACACGCATGAATACAAAATCAAAGTAACCCCATTTTGAAACAGAAGAATCATGAGGTTCCTTTGTTTGCAATTTGTGAAACACTACAGAGAAATCACTAGGGACTTAACACTGTAAAAGTCCAAATAGCTAAATTTAGAAGAAACATTTTCTCGGCTGAGAACAAGTAGAGCAGAAGTTCAGCAATAAACTTAAAGAGAAACAAACACGGTAGCAATATTCTCTGGAAATAGAGAGTTATAAAGTATATTTGAACAGCAACACAATTCTACACCTTTAAAGACTTCGGTTTAGGATGTAAGAATGATTCTGATAAAAAAAAGGGAGTCTTGTGACCTACTCAGAAGAGCTTCTCTTACTGTTAGGAGGGCACAAACAGGGTAGATGTGTATCAGAACAGGGTTAGATATTCTTCCATTGAAAAAAATTCTTACATACAATTATGCATACATTCTCCATAGAAAAAATTACTCTCCCTGTCCAAGGAGGATAAGTACTATGGCTTGCAGGTACATCGAAAAGGAGCAAAGTGACAGGTACTCTCACAATGTAGTGGGGATTTGGAAATAATGCAGTGAGAAGTACCTCATAGAAGTAGTGGAACTCCTTGTTTCCAAATAGAAAAGCGTAACTTTTTTCCATGACTTAGAGTTTTACTAACTCAAAGCACTTAGTGCTTCTAAGTCTTTCTAAGACAGGATAAAGAGTGCCCTACAGATCACCTCATACTTCAGCATAAGCATCATTCTCTCTATTGAAAAGGTTTTCAGAGACTTTGGGTAACATGAAAATCAGACTGATAAAAAAATCAAAAGTCACCAGGTTACACTAAGAAGCTCGTATGCTCCATATATCAACAGTAATTACAGTATTAGGGGTAGGACAATTATCTCTTCTACAGCAAACTTGGCACATACATTACCAGTTTATCCCAAGGCTGAATTAATTATTAGGATTACTTCTGCATTTTTATAGGTGATCTTCAGAAGCCTTCTAAGATAACATTTCTGCAGTAACTATCTAATACATTAATAATCATCAGCTACAACAAAAATTAAAGCCTTTTGCTCCAAGCATCCTTTAAGTACTTCTTAAAAAAAACCCCAGAAAATAAAAAATTACTCACTTGCTTCTATTTTTTTCTGATCCAGTTCTTTTTCAGAAGAAGAATAATGTGACGATATATTTTCTTCTTTAAAAATCAGTGGAGTTGATGCCAGCTGACTGTATGTTGAGAGTTTTGCCCTTGGAGTTTTAAAAGACGTTTGATCAGGGCAGCCAAAGGGACCATCAGGTTCTCCTAACAGTTTAGGCTCATATGAGGGTGCTTCGGCACTGAGTTCTTCAAACCAGCTAAGACTGATAGGCCCTAAGTCTATGAACCAAAATACAGAAAGCCACATAAAAAAAAAAAAGGAAAGCAACCTGCCAAAGGGCATGCAGCTAACATGACAACAAGCACGAGTTCATATTACTAAACCAAGACATAAAACAGAACTCTGCATTCTATACATGGAAGGGAAGACCATAATTAGTTTTACATTAATACAAAATTAAGATGTGAAAACACATTATTTTACTCAAACCGGCAAGTTAAACAGGTTCCTTTTAACATTTAATTAATCATACAGGCGCATTTCACAAATAGACTAAACTTGGCTTGCATGCGGGGTACATAAGGAAGCCACAGCTCAAAAACAAATTAAAAAAATGACTAAGCACACATTATGAAAAAAGCTACAAATAAAATTCAAACAGATTTTTAAAATAGGCAGATAGTAGCGAATACAGACTTGGGGCAAGCAGAGCTGCTAACAAGTCACATAACGCTTTTACATGGAGTACACAGCGTACAGCACACGCGTATAAAACAGCAACGTCACGAAAGCAACCCTAACAGAAGTTATTTACTGCAGAGAAGCTGTACCTGATTCACTGCAAAGTGCCTTAAATGTTTCAAAGAAAGCGAGTCTTTCCACAGGTTTGTAAGCCATTTTCTGATCCATAACATTACTGAAAGAGTTATTGATGAACCTGAGATAAAATAAGAGAACACTTTCATCCAGTGCTATTCTAACATCACAGACCTGCAAGTCTTGGGCCTGTTTTCCTGCATTTCTTGGCAATTGTGTTGCAACCCAACCTGTTTAACTTTAGGACACTTAATGAGTGTGGTCAAACGCTGCAGTGATGACCACGGTATGAAAACAGCAGACAAGACCACAGGGAATTATACCAGAGATAATAAAAATACTCAGAAAATACTGGAAGAAATCAAGATGGAATGGGCACAACACTTCTGAGGCATTTTAAGCGCAAATAAAAAATCCACGCTCACCGCTGTACGTTAGGACAGAATACATACCATTACATACAAACTTTTACAACCCTTACAACTTCCGTGCCAAGAATTTATTTAAAGTTGCTTTCACGTGGAGCAGACACTGCCAGTTTCACAGTTTAGTAAAAACCAGGTATAAGTAAGATTGCCATAGAAACCCTCCTGTTCATTTAAACATTTATTGTTCCACTGTAAAATCAGCTTCCCACGTGACGGCTGTTTTACACACACAGCCTTACCAAAGCGACGGGAAGGACAGGCACTCACCAACAGGGTAAAGGCCACCCCGAGACAGAAAGCCAGCAAACTAAAACTGCCCCAGAAATACACCGTACAACACGAAGCGACCTATCCACGCTCCTTCCCGCTCGGGAGAGCTCCTG
>NW_010392735.1:0-787 GCF_000710305.1 Buceros rhinoceros silvestris
TACATCTTAAGCTGGACCTAAACACAACTGCAACAAACCAGACCTGAACATAGAGCTGAGCACGACTGAGGCTGCGGGTACACGCGGCTTGTGCTACAGCTATTACCACAAAGATGGAAACAAACCAACGGCGACGCTACAGTTTAAATGCAACAGCTACTACGGCTTATCAAAACTAACCCTGAAACCACCAACCAAAGACTAAGGCAAAACCTTTTTGTGATGGAGACAAAGGCTGATGGAAACTGAGACCAGAGCTATACGCAACTGAAACTCAAGCTGGGTGCCACTGAGGCGGGGGAAAAAAAAGGCAAAAAAGAATGCAAATGGGAGGAAGGGGCTTGCCCAAGGGCTCAGGGCTTGCCCAAGGGCTCAGGGCTCCAAGGCCTGTGCAGCAAGCTCACCACGTCCCGCTGCTCACCCCAGATTGGCAGAGGAGTGTCTGGAGGAGAAACCCTGGCACTGCTGGGGCGGAGGCTCTCCAAGCGCTCACCCTTGACGCGGACCATTTCTACCATGAAGCGTTACGACTCTGACTTGAGGGAGGGAGGTGAGCTCACCCCAGGTTGGCAGAGGAGCGTCTGGAGCAGAAACCCTGGCACTGCTGGGGCAGAGGCTCTCCAAGCACTCACCCTTGACGCGGACCATGTCTACCATGAAGCATTCCCACTCTGACTTGAGGGAGCGAGGCGAGAGCAAAGCACCCCTCCCCACAGCTCCTCACGGCTGGCAGAGGGCTTGCCGGGGCCGGCTGGCTGCGACCAAGACCTGTGGGCCGGGGGAGGCA
>NW_010392735.1:996-1377 GCF_000710305.1 Buceros rhinoceros silvestris
CTGCCCCGCCATGCCCCCTCTTCCCCAAAGGCCCCAGCCCTGCCCTTGAGCCAGCTAGGCAGGGACAGCTCAGGGCCTTGAGGCAGTTCCACAGGGACACTTCCCCAGCCCCGCAGAGGAGCTCATTGCCAGTGATGGTTGCTCTCTTTGCTCCAGCGTCCGTGCTGTGCTGCCAGGCAGATGCTGACCCGGACATCTATGGGAGGAAACGAGAGGAAAGGGCTCAGTGTCCATGCGTGTTGCATGATGAGTTCTCCTGAGGCCCCCTCCAGCTTTCTACCAGGGATGGTCCCTTGCTGACTGTCGCGGTTTGAAAAGGGGGGCATTCCCCCACCGAAAGGGATGCGACCGACCAGTGAGTCTTGGCTTGGAATCACGCCA
>NW_010392735.1:1602-1824 GCF_000710305.1 Buceros rhinoceros silvestris
AGCAAGGACGTTTAATGAGAGAGATGCCCTTGAAGGTAAAATCAGACTGGGAAAGGGAGAGAAAGGGATAAGGGAGAATAAATACAAGTATACAGTATAAACTCTCTGATCGGGCTAATTCCCGCCGCTTACAAACTTCACCCCACACTGGCTCACCATGCCGGTGGTGGGGGGAAAGCAAAAGTCCACCTGTAGTTGTCCGCCTGCGCAAAGCTCGATCAT
>NW_010392736.1:0-2284 GCF_000710305.1 Buceros rhinoceros silvestris
AAACAAGGGAAGTTTGGGCTAACCCAGGACAATTCCCCAGAGCAGAGTACATGTACCATGAGTTCCTTCTTCACTGCAAACTAGAAAGTTGTTCTGTAAATTTAGGGGAAAGAGCAGACAGGCTTATAGAAAAACTGGATTGGAAAGGACCTATAGGTGTCCTGTAATACAGCCTCCTGGTCAAAACTGAGTTAACTTCTGCTAGATCAGATTGCCAAGAGCTTTGTCCGAGGAGGCTGTTACTAGAAGCCTGTAAGGGCAACCTTTTCCAGTGATTCACCATTCACATTGTGAATATATTATTCTTTATGTCTGACTCAAATATTTTCTGTTGCAACCTGTGAGTGTTGCCTCTCATCCTTTCAATGTGCACCTCTGAGAAAAGCCAGGCTCCTTCTATTCCCCTAGTTGAAGACTGCTATGAAATTCTCCGGTGTCATTCTTTTCTCCTTAGCACTTTCTCAAATGATGTACGTCTCAGGCACCTAACCTCCATAGCGGCCCTTCCCTGTACTCTAATCCATCCATCAGTATCTCCCTCATACTGGAGGGACATAAAAACAGCAGGATTTGAACTGTTTGCTCATAGTGGATTGTTTGGCAAAGATTTAATATGAATTGTTTAATTTGTGGTACTTTCCCATCATTATGTTCGGAGAACTGGTAATGGTAGATCAATAAATACCAATACAATGCAATCACTGGTGTATTCCTGTAATATTCTGTAGTAATTGTTCGTGTTATGCATAAAATGTTCACTTTGCTTCTATAAAATAAATATAGCTTTTCCTTTGAGCGTGGAACTATGAGGGAAGGGCCCTGGTTCATCCTATCTCAATTTAGGGATCAAACAGAAGCACCCAAGCCATAAACAAAGCTCTTCTCAAGTCTGAGTACAACCTGTAGAAAAGAATAGTCATCTCTAAGGGGATCCATCCGTCAACATGGGGCTCACACTCTAGACATTCCTGTGTTTGTCACAGAAGGTGAAATACAGTAAGCATGTCTGAAGTTGGACACCTTTTCAAAAGACCACGGTTTTCTGAGAAAAGCACAGACTTAGGAAATACTAATTTATGCTAAATCATTAACTATTTTTGCTTCTTCGTCTGTCTTTATTTAGTAAATACACTTTTTAGATCCATAGAAAACAAACAGTGCAGGTTTCTACCTAGAAGACAAAGCAATCTGTTCCCTGTATTCAGCATCATCAGATCACGACACATACACGGACGTATACGGAAATGAAACATTCTCCATGCAGGAAAAACACAGCAAAATTGACTCTTGAGACACATAGATTGGGTGCAGAGAAATGGGCCAAAAACTCCCTAAACAGACTCTGAATTGGAGGAAAGAGGAAGAATACATGAAGAAGAACAGCAAAGTTTTGAACCTGAGAATAGGAAACTGCTGTCATATTAAAAGATATTTTCCTCAAGCAGGTTCCTTTACAATCTGCATCTTAAGCATGACTGAGTCATAAAGTAACCATGATGAATTTGAAAAGAGATACAAAGGGGAAACCACAGGTATCAAGTGCTCCACTTTAAAAAAAGGTTGAACTCTATTATTTTAATAACAATACAAATGATACAGAAAGTTAGGTGTTCTATTCAGACATGTATTAAGAAGTGTTAACTTGTGCCAATAGCTACAAAAGTGGCAGTATGACCATAGCACACTGAATTATTCTTTTCTGATAATGAGGGTTCCCTTCCTTTTTTGGTCAGAAACCAAAGGAAATGTCGGTAGAGCACGTAATATCAAACAGGGCTTTGCTTTGTTTGATTGCTGATCATTGCCAAATCATCGGCTTGAAATTGCGAGCCCTGGGTAGCCAGGCAGTAAAATGTTCTTCTGCCTGTACCCACTCCAGCTTTACTGTTAACATACAGCCCCTCAAAATAAATCATGGAGAATACGTGTGCTTCCAGCTACCGACCGCAGAGCCGAACAGTGTCTTGACCTCAGGAACTGTTTAACAAAGGAAAAGCAATTCTAGAAAGGAAATGTTTCTTCCTAAAGCATTTTTTTCTTCCTTGTACTAACAGCAATATTTTACAACATATTTGCATGGATTTAGAGGTCACTGGTGGATGCCATCACACATAAAAGTGAGTAACTTTTGCCCTTCTATGATAATACAGCATTAAGGCTAAAAAATGTCCTATTTGATAAAATGCGTGGTGGAATACATCTCTCTCACATCATCATCATCTAGCTAAAATTCTATATATCTGACAGCAAAAAGCAAAACACAACATTTTTCTGTTTCTCTTTC
>NW_010392736.1:2381-16051 GCF_000710305.1 Buceros rhinoceros silvestris
TTCCCTGAGTCATTATTATAGAGATAGGGGATTTATTCTGACCATGGTAACAGGTGATTTATTATTTTGTTGCTGCAGAAACAGACAGCTGAAAAGGGGTTTTGAAATGGAAATTGTGACATTTACTGAGTGATAATCTTATACTGCCATTTACAGGAAGCAGGTGGTGGCTGTTTACCATTGCAGACAGATGGAAGTCCTGCAGTGGAGTTATTTTTTTCTGTTAGATAAATTAGCTTAAATAATTCAAGTGTTTTTTCCCCTGCCTGATTTGCTTTGTGCAAATTTTAGTATTTAAAGACTGTTTTACTACCGAGCAAAATGTTGCACAGCTCATATTGTTTTTCCTTTTTGAGTCCCCATGAACCAGATTTAGTTTTTATAAAGAATATAATAACTACTTTATATCCTCAAAGGAAATGCTGCATGAGCACAAGCAGTACCATGAAAAATTCCACTCGTTAATGCGGAAAAAAATCACATCTTCCAACCGAGCACATTTCTACGGAGCTTTATCCTGAGAGCCACAGCCTATATGTGGCATCAGGAGGATGTACCAGCAATACCAACCACACCCAGAGTCTTTGCTCTCTCAACGCTCTGCTTAGCATTTTCACTGATAAATAATTTTAATCTCTCTAGTTTAAATAAGCAGTTTTCAAAACACAGTTATAGGACCTCCAAAGTTGCCTCACAGTTTCTAGCAGAATGGATTCATACGCTCACCTCTAACGCCTCCAATGTTTTTGAATATGTCTTATGGCAAAGAGTGTTTTTTAAGAAATCTCAAATCAGAGTAGGATTTTTTTTCCCTTGAGGAAGGATAGGAATGAAAGAGGGACAAACTCAGAAAGTAGAAGTCATGGAGCTGTACTAAACAAAAAAAAACCCCACAAAAAAACAATCAAAAAAGGAAGATAAAAAAGATTTTAGCTTTGAATTTAGTCATTTTTAGCTCATCCATAATTCAAAAGTGGTATGGCCTATAAATTTCATCATGTATCAGTAAGCCAGATATCGATAAAATTTTAGAATAGTACTTTTATTATATTTAAATTTAAAATACTGGACTTATTAAAATTCCACAATGCTGAAGTTTTCTATGGTTTTCCAGAAGCATTAAAATACTTTGAGGTGCTTGATCATAGTTATAAATATAGTGAAGCAATTAGTATGTTCTATAAATGTCTTCAGGCAATTGATAGATACAAACATCATCAAATTCTTGTCAGGCATTCAGCAGAGATTATTAATATGGGCAATCGCTTGAAAATTATAATTGCCGTAAGTATTGATCTTGTGAGCACTGTTGTCATGAATTAAATCACTACCAAGAAACAGGTACGTGAATTCTGTCAATAGCTATTGCATGGATAACAGCTGTGGATCTCGTTGAAGACAGTGGTAAAATTCCTCCTACATTCTGAGGGAGCAAGATTTCATCCCATGATCTTAAAAAGAGCAAAATTTAAATCAGCTTTTGCAAAGGGGTTTAAGCTTTCAGTGGGAGCTAATACCTATTTCCCTTAAACAATTTAAAAACTCTGGTCTGAACAAGCAGAGAATTAAATTAAGATTATAATTCAAATCCCCAAGCAGCTATAGATTAATCTCCATTTACTTGCCTATCTGAGTTTAAAATCACTTGTAGAACTACCATTCCTGAAGGGCAAAAAAAAGATCATCTCTAATTTCATCTGAAGAAATGTAATAACTAAATGTTTATTCACCCCTATCATTATGTTGGCATTGAAGAGTTACTCTATCTAAGTGGTCTTCTATCCTTTAAAAAAAAACACATTGACAATTAAAAAGAATTACCACATTTCCCTAGAAACTAATATTTGTCTGCAAAGTTGTGTAGATATGATTGTTTCACCTCTTCGTGTGTGCTTGTTTAAACTCCTGGTCTAGATCTTCCAAAGTATTCAGCCTCCTAATTGTCGTGGAAATCTAACTAACTGGTTGATGCAGGTAGAATTTTTCTGTTCAACAGAGAAGGTGCCGTATTTCAACTCTCTTTTTTTCTTCTCTCTTTTGCAGGATTTTTATCAAGCTTCTTTATTGTTGGGTTTGACAGGTTTCTGTAGGTAGTCGAGTATAGGTCTTCCAGTACATTTTTAATGGAAGAACATAGATTTCTTGCTTTACTGTGACGGATAGAAGATATGGGCTACATTTCCAGATGTAGTTTCCCAAGAATGGTACTTACACCCTTAAGAATAAATCTCCCTCTTTTGTACACTGCCTACAGCAATTTTATACCTATCCCAGGCATTTGAGATCCTTCAAACACCCAAGCTGGATTTATATACCACCCTAAAATTTCAAAAACTTGTACTTACTCACTTAAAACCAAAAAGTTCTCCTTATACTTTCCTTCATTGAACATAATGTAGCTTAAAATACTACATTTTTAGGGCAGAGTGACAGAGAGTATAATTAAGAAGCACTGCTGAACAGCTAGATTCTTGGTGGCTTTGAGCCTACATGAACAAATTCATAGATTAGGTAAGAAAAGATTAAAGAATTAGTACTTCCTCACTGCATTCTGCCAGCTTCATCTTTCCATCCAAGTCTCTGTATTTACTAGTTCTACGGTGTTTTAGAGAAAAACAGTACTAACAGAAATACTTTGCTTTTACGTCTATCTGAGATATCTGGACATCTGTGTAAGGTACCTGCCTCTTCATTCTAAGTTTCCCTTGTTCTCCTAGCACACGTCGCACTCTTTTTCTCAGGGTGAAATATTTTCCTCCTTATTCATGTCAGCACATTATTCTATAGCTGATTCTAATACTGACAAGTTGATCAGACCAGACACTTTTCCAGGCAGTCTAATAAATAATGAAAAGCCAAAATTTTATTTTAAGAGGTCTTTATTTGGCTGATTGCCCTATCTCCAGTCTCATCTACATTCTAGCACTGACTTTGATGATGTAATTTGAGTTGGCCTTAGTTTGAGAAGGATTAAGGCTTTTACGTGTGAATACAGTAAATATTAGAACACAAAAGCAAATATGCAAACTGTTCGTGTCAAACAGCATGAAAATTAGATTAATGCTTCTAGCTATTAGCAGCATAAGTCTCTGGAACAAAAATTTTCCTTCTGATAAATTAGTGTAGTAGGGAAAAAAAAATCTAATAATAGCCTTTAAGATGAAACTTAATACAATTATGAATCATGATGAGATTGCCCATCATAACACAAGGCTTGACTCACTGGTTCAAAAATCCAATTCACAATTCCACCAGTTGCTGTAATAGCTGAAGAAAGGACCAGTGAATTTGTTGTCCTGTATCTCTGTGGGTTTCTTTTGCATCCAAATCTTAAACAGTTCTACATCTTCAGAAATGCTCTCTGTCACATGTTGTGCCTCACGTGGGAAAAATCTCTGTCTCTTCTTGATCTCACGCATTTCATAGGAAAGCAGAAAAGGTCACTGTGTGGTGCAAGCTTTCAATTATGAAAAAGAATAGCAGCCATTTAATAATTTCAGCGCTTTTACTATAAAACATGTAATAGTTTTTTATAGGAACACACACAACCTACATAATACACCTTTCATATAAGGCTCAAAAAGTATTAAATATTACTTCCTCTGCTAAAAAAAATAAGTTTCAATAAGATCACAACTAGGATTTCAATAAGATCAAAAAGGTGATCTCGTGTAGATCTTTAATCTACAAAAATATGCAGTAAATCTTTTTAATATATACTTCTTACAGCACAGCATGTTGTAGAATTATAATATGATTGTATCATAGTACTATACTATGATAAATTTAAAATAATTTCATGAGAAAAACTATGCGAGGGAGTATAGTAAAAATAGAAAGCTACTCTTAGTAACTATTGTTAAGAAATTGCCTTTTGGTATTTATCAGTGCAGGTACAGATTTGCAATCAACCCTGCACCTATATTCACCTCTCTTGCTTGTGAATTTGATCCATGCTGAGTGGTGGGGAGATGCTGTCTCTCGGAGTTTCACTGATTGCCATTACAAGGAGGATTAATGTTCATTCTTGTTAACAATATCAGCTAAAACAAATCAAGAATGAAGATTGATCTGAGGCCAGTCAGTAGATGTCGGTTAGCTGAGTTAGTTCCTATACTTAGGAACTCATCTTTGAACAGATAAGTAAGCATGCTTTTAAGCATGCTTAAAACTGATTACATTATTAAATACGTTACTGAACTGCGAATTACAAATTTCTTATTATCAAATAATTAAATTTTTCCTGTGCTTCTTTTTTGAAGATCAGAAAAATTATTTTCACTGATGTCTTAATATTCCATATTTGTTATCTTTCTGGTAATAAGAGTGGCATTTCAATCTGCTTCAAGATGAGATAAGGTCCGTTATTATAAATTAGGATGTATGAGAATGTAAGGCATACTTAGCATAATAGATAATAGCATATGTAAGGAACCATGCATTAAAAAAATCAGATAAAGAATAATAAATTCCTATTAAAAATATTACTGTTCTTTTGTACGTATGTACATTTCAGTGAAAGGGATATTTCATGTTCATAGAACATCATCATTCATTTTGTTTTATCTCACAGAGACTAACACAATAACCAGATTTTGTTGTTTGAAGCCTTGTTTATGAACCTTCATCTTTTCATTTCAGATAGTCTACAATTACAGGACAAAAAGGTAGTGTTTAGGGGCAATCACAATCTAAATAATTAAATTTAATTAGGTTAGAAGGTTAGAAGGATAATTAGGTAATACTATTGTTTTACATGAGTTGTTAGGATGGCTTCCTGTCCAATTTCCACCAACATGAATTTACAATGAGTCTACTTATTTCACAGTGAATGTGCATTAATACAGGCAGAAACAGAATCTGTGTGATTATATAATATATTTTTGTAGTTGCAGCATTAACTTTTGGTTTGCATTACAAGTTTGTTGCAATTTGGGTTTTGGGGGTTTTGTTATTGTCGTCGTTGTTGTTAAAAATTTTTGTATCATTTGCACCAACAATTCGTTTTAGCCGGTATCCACAAGAGAGGGAACGATCATTCAAAACCTGAAAAAGAACAGTATTTTATATCCTCCGCACTATTGTGACACTCCTATATGTGTGAGTACCCTCGAATTTTGAAGGGTCAAAAATTCAATTTAATAAATTTTACTTCCAATTCAGTATGCAGAAGCTTTTTGAAAATTACTGCTTATCTACATAGCAGTAATTATGCACACTATAGTTATTTTTAAAACCTTATTACTCCATTGGCTACCACAGACTAAATGCTCCCTGTTGCAACATTGCACAGCACTTGTCTGTTGAAAGCCATCTGCAGTGACTTAAACTTGCTCAAGGCAGCTGATATCAGTGTCATGCAGAATCTTGCATTGCAGACTCTATTAGCCTATTTAAGTTTCTCCACCAAAACAACTTATCTCAGATCATGTTTCCTTCGCATTAACATTCCCAGCCTCAAGTAAAAATACATAATTACAGCTTTGGTCTTTTAAAATCCTCATTAAATGAAAAATAGCCAAATAATAAACATGTTACTAAAGTTTATGTAGACAGAAACCTTAATTTCATGCAGGTAAACATCAAAAAGCTCTGCAATAGTGTTAGCAGCCCAAAGAAGCTATGGGTAAGTATTGCCGTACTCCAAAATCAGCAGCCCTATGACATTATTACTGCAAGTTTAGGGATTTATTTTCTATCAATCATATCCAGCAGAAATTAAGATGACCTCCATTCCTTAATTGCACCGTAAAATGTGAGTATTCAGTATTTCGGTTGCAAAGGGTCACCAAATCACTTTCCATTATCCACCAAAGCTCTTTCCATTATTTAGCAGCAGTCCTGGTTAACAGGGGAGATACCAATTGACTGGAGGTTAGCCAATGTGATGCCAATCTACAAGAAGAGCCAGAAGAAACTACAGGCCTGTCAGTCTGCCCTCGGTGCCAGGGTAAGTCATGGAGCAGATCATCCCGAGTGCCAATACGCAGCATGTACAGGACAGCCAAGTGATCAGGCCCAGTCAGCATTGGTCTATGAAAGGCAGCAACCTGATCTCCTTCTGTGACAAGGTGACTTGCTTAGTAGATGAGGGAAAAGCTGTGAATGTTGTCTACCTGGACTTTAGTAAGGCCTTTGACACAGTTTCTCACAGCATTCTCCTGGAAAAGCTGGCTGCCCATGGCCTGGATGACTGTGCTCTTCACTGGATAAAAAATGGCTGGATAGCCGGAACCAGAGAGTGGTGGTGAATGGAGTTAAATCCAGCTGGCAGCTGGTGACCAGTGGTGTTCCTCATGGCTCAGTATTGAGGCCTGTTCTCTTTAACATTTAACATCTTTATCAATGATCTGCATGAGG
This sequence comes from Buceros rhinoceros silvestris, assembly GCF_000710305.1. Taxonomy (NCBI): domain Eukaryota; kingdom Metazoa; phylum Chordata; class Aves; order Bucerotiformes; family Bucerotidae; genus Buceros; species Buceros rhinoceros. The sequence continues at coordinate 8,742 of NW_010392736.1, forward strand.
GGATCAAGCGCACCCTCAGTAAGTTTGCAGATGACACCAAGTTGGGTGGATGTGTCGATCCTGAAGATCAGGAGGCTCTACAGAAGGATCTGGACAGGCTGGATCAATGAGCAGAGGGCAATAGTATGAAGTTCAATAAGGCCAAGTGCTGGGTCCTGCATTTGGGTCACAACCCCCTGCAACGCTACGGGATTGGGGAGGAGTGGCTGGAAAGTTGCCCAGAAAAGGACCTGGGGGTGTTTGTCAACAGCAGCTGAATATGAGCCAGCAGTGTGCCCAGGTAGGCAAGAAGGCCAACAGCATCTTGGCTTGTATCAGAAATAATGTGGACAGCAGGAGGAGGCAAGTGATTGTCCTGCTGTACTCTGCACTGGTGAGGCTGCACCTTGAGTACTGTGACCAGTTTTGAGCCCTTCACTTCAAGGAGGACATTGAGGTGCTGGGGCGTGTCCAGAGAAGGGCAACAAAGCTGGTGAAGGGTCTGGAGAACAGGTCTTATGAGGAGCGGCTGAGGGAACTGGGGTTGTTTAGCCTGGAGAAGAGGATGCTCAGGGGATACCTTGCTTTCTACAGCTACCTGAAAGGACGTTGTAGTGAGGTGGGGATTGGTCTCTTCTTCCATGTGACAAGTGACAGGACGAGAGGAAACAGCCTCAAGTTGTACCAGGGGAGGTTTAGGTTGGATATTAGGAAGAATTTCTTTAGAAGAAAGGGTTGTGAAGCATTGGAACAGGCTGCCCATAGAGGTAGCGGAGTCCCCATCCCTCGAAGTGTTTAAAAGATGTGTAGATGTGGTGCTGTGGGACTTGGTTTAGGGACCCTGGCAGTGCAACATGACCAGCTGGACCCAGTGCCCTTAAAGGTCTCTTCCAACCAGATGATTCTGTGATTCTGCTGCCTATTAAACCTAAACTCTATTCTACAGACGACAGGGTGAAGTAGAAGTCTATTCAAGAAGGTAAACAATTTGTTTACAGTCATGTCAAGTATCAAAGGCATTGTTAAGTATTGCATTTACCTTTGGTGAGTGGGTTGGAGATTTTATGTTACCTGACCAAGTGATAACTCCAAGAGACACAAGACATCCCAAGATTCATCAGCAAATCAGCTGTTCTCTGGGAGAAGTTTTTAAAATGATCTGTTGATTAAGTATTGAGTTCATAACTTAAAGCAAACCCTTCAAAGGAAATCCTTGTTTGAACAGAAGGAAACTGAGAACCTAACAAGTTTACCCTTGATCGGTATCTATTTCAGAGATGGGAAGCCTGAGGGCAATGTTTCTGAAAGGTCTAGATCTTGGCTGACACAGTTATTTAAGCATACTGTCAGTTTTTTAATTGACTGAAACAGAGAAAAAGTCATCTGGTACTAAATTAAATTAAAAGTGGCTATTGTGCAGAGATTTCATTTATGGTCACGCACCTCTTTCTAAGTACAGTAATTTTCCTAAATCTTGCATTTTAGTATAACAAATACATGTTGACTTTTTTTTGTAGGTTTGGCAGATATTAGAAATTATTTCAAAGAAATCTGCCAAAGCCACAAAGGCTGCATTCTCAGGAAAGTATCAGTCTTGAGGGTGCTTAGCTACTCAGTGAGTGATGTGAGGACGTTTAAAGCATGAGTAGTCAAGTGATCCATAGAGCTGAGAGCTGATATTGCAGGAATTGATTGGAAAACACGCCCCATGTGGGGGGATGATACGTAGTAATATAGTAAGGACAGTGACTGATCCCCAGGAATTCAAACTGTAATTTACACTTTCTTATTATCATGGATTTTAATTTACTCAACAGTGCAAAATATTTGGCTGCTTCATGCTTATTGCCATATCTTTGTTAGCCATAAAACAAGAGACCAGACTAAAACAGGACAGCTGCAGTCATTTATGCTGCACATGCCTGATCCAGCAGTAAATGCAAACTCTTATTTGTTCATGGCCACCCTTTCTAAAGTGTTTCTCTCTGTGGCACAGCAGCAGGCATTTCTGATAGCAGCAGGACTTCTCAGAACATGCTCCATTACCTTACTTGCTGTGCTGCTTCACCAATGAGGCTAAACAAGTACGACATTTTGTGCTTTTTTTTACAGTAAAACATTTTGTGTTTATTCTTACATTAAGTGGTAACAAAGAAAGAGACAGAGGGGAAAAATATTTTGATATATCAGCATAAACAAGCTCCAGTCCTGAAAGCTCTTAACTACATCCAGATTCATTGTTCACATTGTTCACATTCACAGTTCATGCATATGAAGAGATTGTAGGGAATACGGTAAAGTAATACCAGAATGGAGGTCCTGGTTCCAACCATTGCCTTTCCATCCAATTGCATAAAGAGCAACACAGACTTCTCAGGGGTAAATAAACTATTCGTCAACTGTGAATAATCAAAACTCGGTATTTGCCCCGATTTTCTGTCTTGACCTTAGAAAAGACCACCTGGAAAATAGAATGTCTTTAGTCTGCTTCAACCTACTTTTGGACAAGCCAGACCAATTTTCCTTTCCAATTTTCTAGGCTATTCTGTTTGCCTATGTAGTTGGTTAGGTCTCTTTAGAATATAGTTTAGAAATAACTTTTGTACTCTGTAGGTATCTGTTTCTTCCTGTTTATTTTTAAAAAGTACATATATCTTACTCTTGCAGCTATCACCATCACAGAGTTCTAACAATTTCAGTTCATTTATAAGATGTAATTATGTAATGTGGACTAGTAATGCTAGCAGTTGGTCCTTTCTCAGTTATTCGTCAATTTTCTTTAAATAATCTTTTCGAACTTAGAAATGTATACACATGTATTTGCAAATGTTAAAAACCAGTAAAGTCATGATAGTTTTAGACTACATTAAGCTGTTCAGGGAAGGAATGAAAGGCACAGACAATCCTGACTAATTAAGTTTAGTATGAGTTTGTCTTCACTTCAGCTAACATGCATAAATAACAACATGGTAAAACATAAGTGTTGCTTTAAAAAAAAACCACAACAACAACAGAGTTTCCAGAATATTTTCCTCATAGCCGCTATCTTTCTATGGTGCCTTTACAAGCAAACCATCATTATTCTGCAATAGAAGGCAAATTACCATTTCTTGTATGAAGTGCAAATAAGCACTGAAGAATTTCAGTGAAGACCTTCAGCTATGCATATCCATTAAATTTATCCTTCCCCTGTTATTTCACAGGTACCATTGCTCCCTCTAAAAGTGTGATGCATACTAATACATTTAGGGTCTAAATAATACCTTCTTCCTTCTCTAGCATCACCTAATCCACCCAGCAGGATTTCTTTGTCAAATTGCCAATTATAACAGGTAGTATAGGAAAATCATATTGTTCTTCCATTTGAGAACTGCTTTAAAAAAAAAAACAAACAACGGAGGCCAGTTTATTCTTTAAGGCTAGGTAGTTTGACAGGAATATAGAAGGCGGGGGGAAAAAACACTTATAATTCTAGAGGGTTCATTTTTTTTCTGGTAAATGTACATAATTAAGAATAACAGCAAAAAATATTCTCACACTTAAACTCGGGAGTCTAATTTACAAGTTAGAAGACTAGTCTACATAGTAAAATCGGAGTTAAAGTGCTCAAGCGCAGAGTTTTGGCATTCTGGCCGTGCTATGGATTTCCAAATGACTTTATGCATTCTCCATATGGAAAGCCTGGTTTCCTCATACAAACTTCTTAATTAGATGATACCTGAAGTTAGTCATTCTGAGCACTCTCCATGGCAACCAGATTTAAGTTTACCACTTTTCAAAATAAAGCGAGAGTGCATCACAAAATGCTATGATGGACCCTATAACAATTGAGGTTTACAGTTTCCTTCTGAGCTAGCACCTAATTCTCCTGGTAAGCACTGCTTACAGGATTTTTCCGCCATAAATCATCTAGTCTAAGGTTAGGAGGTTTTGGTTTGGCTCTTTTTGTTTTTGGTTTTGGTTTTTTCCGACTTGCCATGGTTCTTTTTTAGGAGATTCTGATCATTTCATAGATGTTTGGGTCTCAGCTTCTCATAACGGTTTTGATATGCCTTTGATTAACATAAAACATCAAGATACAGTTATGAAAATGTATTAATCATACCATAAAGAAGTGGCAATGTTTTTCCAAGATCCTGGTGCTGTTTAGTGCCATGAATGTTGTTTTTAATGGTACAGTCTTAAAGTCAAGAAAGCCCTAATTTCAGTAAGGAATTTGCAGTCAAAAGTAAGATGCTCAGGGGCTGTTCATGTGGGTGTAAGCATGAGATGAATTCAAGACCAGTAGAATCCAGTCCAGATATTTTCTAAATCAAGCTGATTACTGAATTAAATTTCAAACTTCTAAAGACTGGAAATAGAGCAACACCATTTCTATTTTCTAAGTCATATATGTAACTATCAATCACATAAAAAGTTCACATGGGAAAACTATTTTGCAAAGCAAGAGTTTATCATCCCAAGTCTGCAAGAACAGTGCAAGACCGACCACATTTCCCTGGACTCTAGGGAAACAGAGGTCCTTATAAAGGTCAATGGCACAATTCTATCCTAAATAAGAGAAATAGTATTTGACACAATACAGTGTGCCGAAATATAATTGGAACATCATGATTCTTCTACAGCTGAGACTAATAGGAACACTGAGTTGCTACAGCTATTTCCTGGTATTAATTATGTGTTGCGTTTCAAAAATTATAGAATCTATTAGCAAATTCTATGGAGCTCTTTTGTTATCATCAGTCAAATTATATCTGACTGTTACTATGGGATCTTTATTTGATTGGTTAGATGGTTTACTCTGTTCTATAGATAGCTCAGTTTTTAAAAGCCACTTTGGTTACTTTGAAGCACAAATCTAAATGGCTTTTATTCTAATTAATACTGATCCAGAATTATTTTTATGAAGTAAGGTAATAGTCCCAGGCCATTTCATCAGTCTTTCTTCTAGATCTTAAACCATAACAAGTATTAATTAGAGTGTGTGAAAACCTACAAAAAAACTCGTGAAATAAATGGAGAACAGTTTAGACTGCAAATTAATAAAGCTTGCATTAAATTGCATAAATCCTTTCAAAGGTACTACACACACACCACTGACCCATACTTAAAATATCCTTCTTAGATTTATTGATAAAAAAAAAAAAACCAATACCACGCCAACCCCACAGAAACACTTTTATGTTCACCAGAATTCAAGAGATGATACAATTTTGCTTCAATTCTCTTCTCAAAAAAAGCACGACATAAACCAGTTCCTTCTATCAACAGGCAGATTAAAACCACCATCTCAAGGATTCTGTTCACCACCTGAAAAAAGATAAAAAGGATCTGGAGACACTATACAGCAGAGGGATAAATCACTTGTCATCTAGTTTCTTGCACTGAAGAAGTGGTCTGAAGATTGTTTCCTCTTCTACATGTGAACAGCCACAAGCAGACCCTTTTTACACTACAAATGTATGTCATCGCTGACCTTTAATGTGCTAGTCTGTATTGCAGGATTTGGCTCCAGACAGCTTCACATCCGTTTTTCTACATCATTAAGGTGCATAAGCACTCTTCACCTCTGTACAGAAAGGTGATGGACCGTGTCCCGTGACTCAGCTCTCAAGTTTTAGAAAGAAACATATTTCCTCGGCAAGTTCTGAAAACTTGAGACAAAGAGTTTACCATATGAAAACTGCCAGAATGGTCCCAGTAGAATCAGAAATGGAGCTTATGATCCTCTGCCTTACTCCTTTCCCTTTCTTAAAACAGGAATTGAGTGATTATAGAAATTTTATAAGAAAATCTGACCCTTATGAAAGCCTCATGTATTAACAATGTATGACACAGTCAGGTAACAATTGATGTAATGGCCTCCATGTTAATAAATTAAATTTAAAAATTTCTGCATATTATGTATTTAAATAATTGCACAGAAAACAGATTCCACATTATATCTAGCCTTCTGAAGTGATATTGAACAGCTTGTGTCACACCTCCAAAATAGCGTGACACCACAGTGTGTCATCTGTGAGATAGTTCTAGATTCTTGTCGAAGTAAAAATTATATAAGTAGAATCCATGACACAACATGTCTATTTGTACAGGCCTGTAATTTTTAGTGAGCAATATAATCCTATTGTGATCATAATCCTATCACCATGAGTAGAACTAATTTACAATTATATTTATTTCTTTTTAAAAATCACAGTTACTGAGTATCATCATCAAAATCAAGACCGTCATTTCTCCACACGCCCTGGAAAACTCCCATACTCTGTTAAAGCACCTGACATACTAGAACCTCTTCCATTTGCGTTGCCTGGTATGTTCCTTACAGTATCATACAAATTCTGATCCTTTCCTTTTTCTGCTAGCACTGTTACCGCTCCCCTTTGTTTAATATGCAGCACACACTATAAATCAACTGGGATAAATGTCCATAAAGACCGGGTGCATCCAAGCTTTCTTCTCTACCCCTAAGCACTCAGCAGCTTTCTCCTTGATGAAGCATAGCAAAACATCTGCGGTGGCCTTCGCTTAGGTTCAGTTTGCCAGATTTTCATTAAAACAGTGACTCAATAAAAATGTTGCTTATCCCCATAAAGCTCTTTGGAGCTTTGCAAATTTGCATTTAATACTCTTTAATGTCATTACAGCATTAATAATCTGTGCCTAAAGAGCATAAAACTTTACATTTTCTGCTTTACGAAAGAAGCTTCATAAACCCATGATTTTCTTGTGACTCAGCTTTAATGCACCGTAAATAGAGACACAAGCAGGAAGCTGTATGACACCATGGATTTGTATAAATTTATGGCTGAGTCCACTGTTAGGAATCTCTTGTTGCAGGGATTATACATAAAAATTAATAAAAACCGAGTTGTGAATAACCATACCAGGGAATAAATGGGACTGAGTTTCAGAAAATGAGTAAGACTTTGCTACATGAAAGATTTCTGATCCCTTTGGCAGCCTAATGTTTTTTTCCTTGGGGGAAAAAGAAAAGACATTATGATTCCTGGGAACAAAGCGAAATCCTTATCTGACTCCTCCACTGATACATGCACCTAATATCCTCCAAACACTCCCTTAAGAAATGTTTGTCGTTTTAGGCTACCTACGGGGTTTGAGAATACTACCTGTAGAAGTCATTCTAGTAACACCATTCTGAAACAAGCCGATCATTATTAGAACTGCAGTAATGCCAATTTAAAGTCAGCGTATGTGGAAACAAACATAAAACCGAGATTTCATTTAGCTTTTCAGAGCAATAGTTTGCTGAATGACTAAAGAAGGTGGTTCTAAGCAGCAGAAAATTTTGGCCTAGCCATAAAGACCCC
>NW_010392736.1:16153-45352 GCF_000710305.1 Buceros rhinoceros silvestris
TAAAGACCCCCACTCTGCTTGTGATCCTGTAGTCTAAACAACAGTCAGGCTGGCTGGAATATCTAGACAATGACCCTGAAAAAGCCAGACCAAAACTCTGAAATGATGAAAAAGCAGAAAATGCAAGATAAGTACGTTTCTTAACAGAAGCCGTTAAGTGTTATATTATGATTTACATTTATATATAAGTATATATATATATGTGTTATATTATGACTTCAGAAACTCATTCTCATATGAATTTGTTCAAATGCTTGGAAAAACTGGTGAATTGCTGAAGTCTCATTAATTTTAGCAAATCATTATTTCCCAAAGCTGTTAGTAAACTAAATTTTCACTATTCTAGGAATAAGTCTGGAGATCCACAGGATATGAATATTGACTGAGGATGAATTATCTTGTCTGAGGTTGGACTAGGTGATCTCCAGAGGTCCCTTCCAGCCCCTACCATTCTGTGATTCTGTGTCTGTCTGAATCTACAAACTGAAGACCTCTTTTTTTTTTTTTTTGGTCTTTGATTCACCCATCACAACAGGAAAATAAAAATTAGTGATTACTGTCACTGTGGTACGCACATACAATACAGCCCTGACCTTTTGGTGAATGTAAGTAAAACAAGAACAATATTCAAAACGCACCTACAAAAGTGTTTTCCTCTTAGTGCTTAGTGATGATGTAGAACCTCAACTGTTCTGCTGAAGAACATGCCAAAACTTCACAGCTGCTTCAGTGTAACTAGTGCTACTCGAAACCACTGCTTCTGAAAATGCTATTGGTTGACGCCTCAGCTTGAGACTCCTTAAAAAAAGACTCAATTTTAAGAAAGTGCTGAGCACCTTCCTTATTTATTATAAAGCACACATCTTCAAAACACCAAAAACTGTTTCAAATTCTACTTCTAAGATAAATATCCATTTTTAATAGTGTTGATCTAACACTTCATTATGCATGCTTTTTCAGGCATGAAAGATGAAAGTAATGGGCTTATTTATGATTACTTTCTAATAGAAATTTACTGGAAATCAAAGTGGTCTGTCTATGATCATTTAATTGCATGGTGCCATCAGGATCCATTTTCTTTCCACCTTTCATCCACAGAATGTCTTTAGCTTTTTAATGGGTCCGGTTTTGTTCTCTATACTCAGTGCTACTCAGTTAATTTCTGATTTTCCTATAGTTTGTACACCATTAATTTAATAAATTCATTTATATGGGAATAATACAAACAGTCTCAAAATGGGTGGAGAAAGCTTATGCAATTAAGTTTCGTGAAGAAAGTGAGAGGATAATGAGAGCATTCCCAAAAGAATATTTCCTCCCTATCTTCCCTGCTTCCAGGATAAACCTAAGTGAGATTTTATGGAGGAAAATGGAGGTGACTGCTGCTTTAGAACTGCAATACTAGCTTTTTAAAATTAAGTGACAAAGAAACAATCCGTGATGTTTGTTGCACAACTATTTATAATATTCACATTAAATTGTCAATGGATAATATGTTAAGAAAAATCTGTTTCAGCATTGGTAGCAGAGCAGCCTTCCTTTTCTTCTGTTAGACTAAAATAAGAAGCTTAATTAAGAACGTAGATTTGATGTGTGGCAACATGTCCTCCCAGCTGGCATAATTTGGCATGCATTTTTTGAACGTGGAAGCACATGGTATTTGAAAACCATCAACTCCTGCAGTACTGAATGTAATTTATTCTCTGATCTGAACATTCATGTGTTACAATTAATACCTTTCAGTTTGCCGTTTGATCATTCAACACGATAGCACCTGAAATATCAACGTGAACATGGATTGAAAAAAAGTGTCAGCAAGAAAACTTTCACAGTAGTGACAATATATACATGATTTCTGCTTATTTAGGACCAGAATCTGAAAAATTTGATTTAAAACACAAGCATCTTGTAGACGTGCACACTACTTGAGTAAATGCCCATTTCTTCTTCCTCCCCTCAGAGATTTCTCTTGAGATAACAGACAGCTAAGTCACAATTCCCTATAATGTAGAGTTTGGGTCAAAGACAAAACAGGCACAAAGCTTGGTTACTTCGTCATTCTGTTATCTCTTTTCTAAATCGGTATTGAAATTGTTTGGGACAGTTTTAATCTCTTAAAAGTTAACACTTTACAGGATACTAAAATGTTAGAATCAGACTTCACAAGAAATGCAGTGGGATTCCCATTACATTATGGTTTAATCACAGGTACATGCTGTTGTTCTAAACTATGATGAGACCTCCCTGCCCTGCAAGGGAAAAGAGGGCACAGGATGAGTGAGGACCCCACGGTTCATCTGCATCCCACAGCACCTTGGGTCAACTCTCATGTATCCCTGGGGCCTCCCTCCATCTGTCCCCAGGATGACAGGTGGCAGTTACAGGACCAGTACAGAGCACCCCATGCGAATTGGCCCATTCGAATTCCCTCAGGGCCTGGCGATTGGCAGTCGTTGTGTGTGCCTCATGGTGATGTCCACAACCTCCACAGCAGGTGATGGCGGGGCTTCTGGTGCCCACAGCACCCATTACTTTTACGGCCGTGGCTCTCTCAGTGCAGTCCATCTCTTAGCACTGTTGCCAGCCAACCCCAGTCAAATCCCTGAATTAATAAATTTAAATGGCTACATTTCCTTTCAATATTGCAACAAACCGTAGCCTCAGGTTTGACTGAGAGGGTGCTGAACTGATTGAATCACTGCAGCTTTTTCTTTTCGTTCTTTTTTTTTCTTTTTTCTTTTTTTTTGACATTGCTGTGGTATTCTTTCCTTCCAGCCTATTTTAAATATAGCATTTTTCAAGTTCGTAGTACATCATGTTCACAAGCATTAAAACAAAAACAAAACCAAACCCAAAACCAAAACCAAAACCAGCCAAGTCTTACAGCAGACTTTTTTAGTTCTGCTATTTTGGATGAAAGAAAGAAAAGTTATGGAAAGAAAAACTTCTTGGTAAGCAACTTTCTTAATATAAATTTTACATTCCCCACCAAAAAAAAAAACCCCCCCCCCAAAAAAAAAAAAAACCCTACCACCTTTATATATTCTAAATAGTGTCCTACAGTCATCATATGAAGTTTCATAAATCGTATTTATGAGGCTGCAAGGTAGATATGAACCCTTTGTCAGAACTTATTGTAAGAGTGGCCATCTCTATTCTTTTTGAAACAGAAGAAAATCCTGCATAAAACCCTCTGTAATCTGTTGAAAGTAGAATCTCAGCATTGCGCGTTGGAAAATGAACTCATTTTTGTTGATTAAATGTAGCTGAACAGATCATTTGCTTTTACTAGCAACAATAAACAAACATAATTCTCATAATATACACAATACAAGAGGACATAATTTTTCTAAACATGAGGCTTTTTATCATAAAGTCTCCTTCTTATATACCATGATAGTTGAAGTAAAAATAATAAAAGCATTGTTGCCAGAAAGGAGATAGTTCCCTTGCGGTGTTTGCAGCTTTGTTGGAAGGCATTTTATAGCAACAGTAAAAGATAAATACATTTGCCATTCAAGTGAAGCAATGAAAGAAAATAGTGATATAGTGGCAGTCTTCATCTAAATAATGCATAGGCTTTGTTGGTACAGTTGCTAGCTCATCTCAGTTTCATATCCAGATACCTGTTCATAAAAAGCCAGACAGTCAGATACATATATTTAGGTCCTAAGAACAAGCAGCAATACCATCTTTGCTTTCACCACTGTATTCTGACTAGAGAAGAACACAATGTTCTAAGGTTCAACAAGGTACTTTAGAGCTCTGATTTTCTGCCGTTGGACTCTGTAGCCCATTTTTTACTGCACACAGCAGCTAGGCTGTGTGCCAGACCTTGCTGATCAACAACACTCAACAGTGCTCTATCTTCTGCAGAAATGCCTTGAATAATCATTTTGGCTAATATAATTAAAGACACTTTCTTACTGTAAATCAGAAGAATCCAAGTTAAATCTTCCTGAAAATAGGTGAAACTTCTCTTCCTCACTTCCATACATCCGCTCACACTCCATAACTTTTTACTCTTGCATGTTATTTTCTTATTAGTATTACAAACATGCAGTGTTAAACAAAAATTTATTTTCTCAAGCATTAGTTAGTGTTTTGGTAACATATTCACCAAAAGATGCTCATCAAGTCTGACATCAAGACAGAAAAGTGAGCCAAAGCCAGACAACACACTACGACTTAAGCTGAAGAAACTCCATTGAATTTAATACCGTGATACAGAAGTAAAAACCAAACATACAGTTGAATTGGAATTCTTGAACATACAAGAAAATTAGACCCACTAGTTTTCATTTAAAAGCATAAACAAACAGAAATAAGATTCGACATTTCCTTTCAATATTCATCCAAGGATGAAAAGCTTTGTCTTGCAAAACATGACAGAAATTGGTTTTGAGGTCTGTCTTTATCACAGTATACAAGAACTTTTTTCTAAGCTCTGCAGCAATGGTGATAATTTAATCCTGCACACTTTCTGGAGGGGGTATTTTCTGAAGGAAAGTCTTGCTACTAACTAAGCTTAGCATGCAGAGAATGATTTCTGTGCCTCAAGAAACTACTACCATCGGTGAGGGATAGGTTTGAAATATTTATGAGAAAACTTAAGCCAGAGGTGTTTCTCTTACATATTATTAGTTTAAGCTGGGAACTCTTTCAATATTTATTGCAGGAACAGCCAGCCGTTCCCCATTTTTTATTCTTCAAACCCACTCTCTTTAAATGCAGAAGTGGAAGTTGGCAAGCTCAGGAGGGCATGTCATCCACTGCATAATTAGGGTGTTCGGAACACCAGTCTGAACAACAGGCCCTCTCCTTAAAGGAGACAATCCTGAAATAGCACACTACCAAAATGCTTTTATGCTCATTTATGTTTTTCCACGTGTTAAAGAAATTACAAACTTGGACAGAATTAAAGTTGTTCCACCACAATTCAAAGAGCATTTTCCGTTTTCAATATATTGCAATCTACCACCATGTATTGGGTATTTCTCGCCGTTATAAGCTATCTTCATTTAATCATCTCTATTTATTTTAAACACATTAGCAGCATCCCAGCTGGTTACCTTTAACTTATAGCTGCAAATCAAAAAGGGATGATGTAAATTCCATCACCTGTTTCTGTTCATACACGGTCTACGAAACGAAGCCTAGGGTTTTTTTATTATAATCCTTTCCTTTTTCTGCAATGTTTTATAGAAATTACTGTTCATCCCACAGGCCTTCATCCTGCAATTCAATATTAGTGACAGTCCCATGAACCAGCATACCCGGTTGAAGTCTTTAGGACGCTGTGCTTTCATTAACCCATGCAAGCGCCCTGATTGCAGGATCGGGGCTGGTGGATGCAAGCTATTGATCACTGATATCTGCCTGACTCCATTTCTGCATTTCACTGTGTTTGAACATTTTGACCTATGGGCTAATTGTTTCTGCTTCCTAAATGAGTACCAATGATCACCAAGAGTGACCAAAATATCCATACAAATGGTTTCTGCATCAGCACTCACTTGAACCTGCAAGGAGGCTTGGGAGATTTTTGCATTCCACTGTTACTCTGGGGACTGAATTAATCTGAATGAATTTATACTAATTTGTGGAAGTGAATACAAAATAATGGTGACTATCACTGAACACTGAGCACTTAACTGATTGAATATTTGTGAATGCTTTAAAAAAGTACTTTTTACTTCTGCATAAAGATGCAGTATTCTCACAAGACTTTCATAACAGTGAATTAAATTCTCTCTGGACTTCACATTAGAAAGAAATACAGGTGCTAGACTCCTCATCTTTTCTCTGGATTATCTCCAATATGCTCTTTTTTTTTCTAATAAAACAGCATGTAATAAAGAAAAATATGTTTAACACCTAAATTGTCAGAAATTATATTTCAGAATTAATATCCTCTTAATAAAAGATAGAATTTCATACCTCCTGCAGCTACAGTTTCAGCCTGTCTGCAGATGTGCTGACAGCAGGTTATATCTTGAAGCATGCTTTTGTCTACGGCCAGGCTATCGCTCTCTTCCTTTTCTTTCCTCGTCTCCTTTTTTAATATAATCTCGTGCTCCACAAAACTTGAAAGGCTACTAGATCATGTCTATACAACACACACCCCTCTCACAATAATGTTGGCAACTATAGAAATCTGAATTCACAGTGGTCTTCTAGATTCAGGGAAAAAGTAATAATATTAGAATAAAACAATTATTGGCGGTAACTAATGAAATCTCTTCCACAGTTCTCATTCATCCTGTGCTAAAAAGGTTTGAAAACGTTTTGAAAAACTTATGTCATCATACATCAATAATCTCTGGAGAAAATCTGCAATGAATATGAAGATGGATAGTAGAGTGGGTGTGGTGGTTTCAAAGAACAGTATTCCTTAGTATTAAATACAGACAGGTAAAAATCAATACACTTACATTTGTGTTGCTCCAGTCAACACAACGGGCATTTACATCAACATGATAGGACTTGCTTCAACACGAGGACTATATCCGTGATATATTGAAATACTTCAATCTGGTTGACAAATTGGGACATTTCTATTAAAATACAGCATTATGGAAGACATAATACTATTCCGAAGCATACAGTATTTGCTTGAAATACAGAGTGTTTTCTCTTGATGTCAATGCTGATACAGTTTCTACTAAGGCAAATGAGAGAATTTCCTTTCCAGCTTCAAATATCCAACTAGAAGATTCTAAAACTGGAAACTTCAGTCAAAGAAGTTAATTTTTTCAGCTTCTGTTACCCACGGAGGAATTTCCGGAAGTACCATTGTTCTGTTTTGATGGCATATTTTACAGTATTGTTAGGTGCCTAAAGTGTCAGCCTCCCACACTTGTGAGTGTAGAGACAATCATTTCAACGTCTCAGAGCATCACAGATTCTAAAATCAGATTTAATCAGGGATAAGCACCATACTACTGCTTCCGCTGGTGATGGATGTAATGCAGCTAAGAACCTGTGATGCTATTAATCAATAGTCTTAGTCATGAGAATCAGGTATACATCAGTTTTTTCTGCTTTCAATTAGAGTTCTTGGTTGAAATTACCCTCTCCACAACCACAACAGGAGGTTCAGTAAATCCCTTTGAGATGTTCTTAACCAGAAGGCTACACATCATACATAAATTTATTTTATCTAATTTCCAAGAGAAAAGCCACATTTCTTCAGAAATTGCTTGCCGTTTGAGAAATACACAGGTACAATCTTTTCTTATATCTGAACAATAATTTCTTCTTTCCTAAACACGCACTTCTGTTGATTTTTCCACGCTGAGCTTTCAAATTTCTGTTTTTCTTTTGAGCATTTCTACCAGAAACATAATAAAATCTAATATTAATGAAAATTGCATTAGATAATGTACACATATTTCACCATAAGTATGGGTGGTATGATTTCTATCATTCTGTATTCTGAGAAGATATTTGCTTCTTAATTAAAACGCTTGCGCATTTGCAATCTCATGCTATTCTCCTGATTATATATAGAGAGAATCGTATATAAGTCATAGATATATATGATGATGATGATTCTATATATATTCTAGATAGTTCTGAGACAAGAAAAGTTTATAAACATGTTTATTTTAATCACCATAATGCACAGCATGGAATCAGGATTTGTATGTTACCTTTAGAAGCAACTGTTCTTGCCCAGAAAAAAAGAAAAACACCAGATGATAAAAACGAAAAATCATACCCATGGACTCTTGGACCCTCTAGTCTCATTCATTTCCTCTGTAACAACACTAATTACACCTCTCTGGATCAAAGAGAAGAGATGGACTGTGGAGCTTGGATGGAAAGTTGTATCTGGTAAAACATCTCCCAATCAACCTTCAAGGAGCTACCCAGTCTGAGCAGAACCCTGCATAGATACATATCTACCTAAAGGGCATTTTCCTGGAACAGAACAAAATCCAGATATGAAATTCCTCAAGAAATACCTGTCCTTATTCTCCTTGTTCAAGAGCTGGCAACATTAGTGATTTTCATGCAAGCCAACCATACTGAACGTGCATCATTTGCATTGTGTGTAATGCCTGGCACTGAAGAAAAGGCTGTGAATGAAGCAGTTTGTACCACTGGGAAATACTGACAGATAGTCAGTCAGCTGAAACCCAATAATAAATCTTCACAGTAACAATCCTGTATATGCGAGTAATATTCTAGCCATAAACATTAAGTACTTGTAACTGGCTAGTGTAACTGAAATATGGTTAAGTCACAGCAACATGCACCCATCTTGTCCTCTGAAAGCTAGACACTCTCAAGATGAGCATCCAAATAATGCAGAGTCCTAAAATTACTAATAATTTCAGAAATGTGATTAAAAATGTGATGTACTAACAAGTCTTCAGTATCCAAATCCTATTGACTTTCAAGCCTTATTACTTCAATGTTTTTAATATAATGAATTATTGTTGACAACACATTACCAATGAAATAGCCCCATACAAGAATCAGGCAAGTGGTTCTGTTAATCGCTATCTTTATGCCCATTGCATTTCCGTAGCTGTGCGCTCGCTGTCCACTAAGCTTTTCCATCTCCCTGCCTATAAACTCAGCATATGGGCTTTTGCCCTGTGAAACCCAGTAAAAAGAAACAGATGTTGCCATCACCTGTAACTGTGGGCATGACTGGCCAGACTGCTACAGCCGAAGAATACACCACAGCTCAGCTCTTCCCCCACCTTCCCCTCAACGAGGACATTAATTTGGATCTCCAATTTGTTCAGCTGCTGATTTTTATAAAGCAGGTAGAAAAGTAATTATCTCTGATACCTTCCCCCACCCACTTTCAAATTGGCAATAGATTCAGGAGTTATTGGGGGAAGGAGAAAGCAGACGTGAAGATGGTAATTTGCTATGCCTCATTTCCTTCACTGCCAAGAAAAATAGAAGATAAATATGATAATGGAATGTGTGTCAAGATACCTGAGCCTGATCTCACAAGCATACACTTAGCATCTTTTCATTTAATTGGAGCTACTTAGATAAAGAAAGTGACATTCCTAAATTACCATTGGAAGGAATGGAGGTTTATGGTCCAGCATTTTAGAATACAGTGCCATAAAGAAATGGAATTGGCTTAAACTCTTCAACTCTATATCTTACGGACTAGATCAAGAACGGCAGCAAAATTAATATTCAGAAAAAATGTGACTTCCCAGTTTCTTTGTTCCTGCAATCCCAAGTATGATGTTGTTATGAATTACTGTTATTCCAACATTTTTGTATCCCAGTGAAAACATAGTGGTAGAAACAGTGACCTTTCCCCTGTAAATTTCCATTCTCAAATAGTTGCTATATAGATACTTTATTTTTGTATTAGAAGACTGACTGCCAATAATAATGGAATGAGTAGGTGATATAGAAATATTTTGATGGCCAGAAATCTATTTTATTTCAGTTGGAAGCTTTCCATACTAAGTGTAACCAAGGAAATAGAATAAACTGTGAGTGTCTAAGTTGTTATAGTCTGAAGTTGTCCTTGAAGAAATTAGTTTGATAACTGCAAATAACACACATTTAACATATACTATTGATGAAGATACTAGATATCTGTGATAACACCATGCAATCTGTCTCTGCAATTACAAAAGGCTCTATTGACACGAGACTTCAGATGGAATCTTCTTTTCCTCTGTGTTAAAGTACAGCCAGCATCTTCATAATATGTACATACAAGGTTTTATTTGACCCTTCAGTTGGTCAGGTGTAAATTTTTGAAATTATTGCCCCGATATTCCTACCTCTACATTAGGAAGCCCAAGATCTTATATTCCAAATTATTTATCCCAAGATAAATATTAGTAAAATCTTCTTAGATGTTCATCACAAATACAATAGGCAATTCTAAAGAAGAAAACATTAAATTAGAATCTAAATCCAACATTAGGTATTTCCTTTTACGAGAAATGCATAAGAGTCTGAGAGTGCATATGTTACATGTGTAAGACACCCAGGCTTTCAAAAAGCAGTGATTGCCTTCTGCTGAACATACCTGTAAAGTTGGAATATTTGATTTGTCATAGATTTATGACATTGTCAAGTTCTAAATGTAAACCACGATAACTACATCAGTGCAAAATTTTGTGGACTCTAAAGAAACTTTCCCCGTCTGCATACAAACCCCAATTTTTTAACAACTGAACAGTATCCAGTAGTGTTCAGCTTTGCTGTGCAGGCGATTTCTCAAAATCTACGTTACAAGCAAAAGACCTATTTGGGATGGGTACCTGTGGGATAGAAACAGTAATGATTTGTATTAACTTTTCAAAGGTTCCTCTTCGGTTACAGGGAGAAAAACATGCACAAATTCAAAACACCATCACTTCTCTGGTCATAGTCCAGCATTTCCCTTTAATCTTCCTCCCAAATTCCCTCTTGCAAAATGACCAAAAAAAACCCCAAACAAACCCTTTTTTTTTCTTTTGAAAGTAATTTCTTATTTGCATATTCCCTATTTAATCACACTTTCTAAAGGCTCTGTGGTGAAAAAAAAATTATATTTGTATATATATATATAGGTATCTACATAGTTTTATTTTTACTTTCCATTCAGCTATTTTAATCACATTTTCACATCTATCTCCCACCAAATAGGAGAGAATATTCTATCAAATTAATTGTTGTGGAAAATAAACGGCCACTTCTCTTTTTTTTAATCTTGTGATTTAAAAAGACAGCTGAAATCTGGTATTTCCAAAGGGTAAAATTAAGCATACGTTTTCCTCTTCTGAATCTTGTCAGATTCTTCTCCTGCAATATGTTCTAAACAAGCTGACTTAAAGGCTGTGGGAGCTCTGCACAGTGTTATGTATTAAATGTGAATCAAGTCCTAAATTGGACTTTTCTTTTTCTTTTCTTCATAGATGACCAGAAAAAATAAGCTATTTCTCCTGGCTTTTCTGGATCGCTCCCAAACACTACGTGAATAAACGCATGCAAGCTAGAAAATTCTGTCGGCATTCTCAGTTTAAACTCTTGGAGCACACACAGCCCAGTTTAAGGAAGATTGTAACTATGAGGCGTGATGCCTCTCTAGTCTGGTTTCTTGTTATCTGTACCTTCCATATCACATAACACTACCGTATGGTGCTACATGATTTGCTCTGACCCACCCACCCTCCATGGGTGCCTCACAGCTTTCCCCACAGCTTTCCTAGGGCCCGTCTGTGCTACAAAAGGGCAAGTAACCTGCCTGATATTGAGAAGCTTATCTCCTGTAGAGGATCCCAAGGCCAAGGTGTATTACCATCCCTGGGTCTAGGGCCAAGCTCAATGTCCCTGAGAGAAAGGCAGAATTCTTCTTGGCATGTGGAGGTGACTGGAAGTTAATGTTCCTCTGCCCCAAACAATCAGACACAATTTTCAAGCACCAAATGCCTTATTTCCGGGAAGACATGAAGAATATCGTTCTTGACCAGGAAAAGATAGTGTTTTCTTCACTCACACAGAATGTTTCAGCCCTTCCAGAGTAGCTCTCCGTGGTCCTCGTCATAGCTATCTAGAGATCACCCGAACTACAAGAAGAGAGCTGTTAAAAAACAGTATGCCCAGTCTCCTTTAGCACACTCAGGGCTGTTGCAGCAGGTGTCCAGAACCTGAACTCCAGGGCCTCCCAGGCCTGCTCTCTGCTGTACATGGTCTCTTCCTTCAAAGCCCATCTGTTGCATAAATCCACACCGAATACAACAACAAAAAATTGTTTCATTTGTTTGTTCGGAGATATTCACACTGTCTGAGTTGAAGCAGTTCCACAGAGGAAGAACGTTGCTCAGGAAGAGTTGCAATGGACCAAGAGTAATTCTCTTCTGCCTGCATTGCATTCTATCCCTTGGGGTCATTCTCTTGGAAGAGTGAAACAGCTTTTGTGAATTACATTAGACAAAAATAATTTTATTTATGCACTGCTACACAAAGGCAAGGCTGACAGGGAAGAGGTAGGATGGGAAGCCTTCGTTCAGTCTGGTCTTCATTACTTGTCATTTTGTCATTAAGTAAAAACTGTTCCTTTTTCTCTTTGTGTGTTCACGTAGCCTGGCTGTGGTCAGCACTGGAGATAGCTTGGAAAAGCATGATTTGTGTTGGCAAGAGGGTGGCTAAGCTGACAGAATCTACAGTTAATGTACACAGCAGCTGCTGAAGGACAAAATGGCATCTGTTGTGCATATTAGACCTGCGCTACACTACCTCTGTGCTTGGTTGCCTCCCAGGCTCTAAACAGATGGTTTCTATGCAGATTCAGGACATTTATCAACCCTGGTCTTGGAGCACAGCCAGGAACATCAGAGCAGGAATCCTAGGAGGACAACCAGAATTTCTGTGAAAGGTATTAAGCCAGAGGCTTGCAGATGCTGTAGCAGATTTCTGCTTGTCACTGTGAGGGTGAAGCAGGTTCTTCCTTCAAGGAGAGTTTGACGCAGTTATCTCTGCAAGGGACAAGGCCTATCTCCTCTGTAAGGCACCTATTTCTAGTGTGTTACCAGAGTCCTTTTAGGAGTTGTTCTGTGAGCGCAGTCCCTAGGAAATGTTGCAAGAGTAGCTGCACATCCTTGGAAAACGCATGCCGTAAGCAGAGCGTGTGCTGGAGGATGCAATAAGGATCGGTGCCCTTGGTATACAGTAAATTGTGCAATCTTCTCTGGGGTATCCAGGAACCAGACCACTTCAGCCCATATATACTCAAGGAGTTTGGCCTCCAGAACTTGGAAAGGCACATTCCTATAGGACAAATATACAGGCAATGGAGTTACAATGTCATCCGTGAAAGGGAGAAATAATTTAAACTTTGCACAAAAACTATGCTTTTGCCAACAGCCATTTAGTTCAAAAGTATGACAATGAGATGATAGCTCTCTGTGAAAAAGTTCAACACCTCAGCTCTGCTCCAAGGAAAATTCACTAGGTTCCCCACAGAATCCTCCAGGAAAAATAACTGTTTTGAACTTCACAGTATTACCACTTTTATGGTTAAAAAGGAAATTAAGGTCCTTCTTGGGTAAGGAAAGAGGAAGGAAAGGGGGAAGGCAGTTCCTATTCATTTACAGCAAGGTGAAAGAGATCTATATAGACTTGATTTTTCTCAGGTTTTGGAGTTGCTGTTTAGCCAGTCAGATACACTCAGAATGTTCAAGGGGAAAACTCCAGTATTTCCTTTGGGGGAAAATTTGTCTTCAGGCAATGGAGAAGAAAGACAGTCAGAAGTATCTGGAAAAGGCTCTGTGCTTTAATCACGTACAATTTTACAGCCCTGCTAGGCTGTAAGCCCCTTCACAACAGCTTCTCTCCTTCACCCGCCGACCAGGTGGGATTGTGCTGTTGAGGCAATAAAATGGCAAAACTACAGAGACTAGCTCTTTGAACAATAGACCTTGTGTTTAACAGAGATATACTATTCCAAACCTTTGCCAGAATAACAGAAGGCAAAATAAAAAAGCATTGTGAAAAATGTACCTATCCTGCTAAAAGACTTTTAGTCGATGATTAGCTTAAGTATCTTGAACAAAAGCAAAGTGAGTAATTTAACAGGGAGACTTCTTAATTTGGATACCTGAGAACATTCGGGAAAGTACAAAGAAAATGAATGAGGATTTATTCTGACAACAGACAATTTTCCTGAGAATTTAAAAGACGTAGAAGGTACTATTCCCTTGCCAATACAACCTCCTTTATCCCTCGCTGGAGGCAGTAAGCCACATTTCCCCACTAAAGTCGGAATAAACCTCGTTTCTTCCAAAGAAACAGAGAACCCTGCCAACGGGGAAAAGAGGTCACAGGGAAATGTCATTCCAGTGTTGCAAACTGCTCCTACCACTGTGAAAATACATCACCCATTTAGGGGTAGTAACCTATATTTTTGGAGAAAAAACATAAAAAATGAAAATTAAAGTGTTTTTAAATGCTCTGCATTATTGTGCTTAGTAGCTTAACTCAAAAATTTCCATGCATAATCATATGACCAAAGACATATCATATGACCACAATACATGTGTGCTACTTTTGTCACAGTATGCACCTTGCATTACATGCACAGGCCAATTGACAACATGCTTAAATTTTAATCCTCTTAATTAACAGCTGTCTCTTTTGAAGAGAAAACAAGTACAAGAGAAACACAGTGGCAGCTAGAGACACTCACTCTAGAAGAAAATGAGAAAACTCTCTGCATTAGTTTCATGCCAGGCCATCTGGTGATTAATACATTGCAAAGGGGCATTCAGTAATGTCATACTTCAAAACAGGGATGATCAGATAACCATAGCAAACAGATCTTCATTCTGCATTAGCAGTGACAGGAGTTCAGACTGTTCTTTCTACTAGTAGTCGGTAGTATTTTGGGGGCGATGAGTGCAGGGAGGGTTAATACATTTGCAAGAGTTATGTCTTCTCTTACCTGTCAACCCTACACCTTCATATTAAAAATCTAGGCACCATGTGATTATAAAATACCCTTTTACCACCATGTTTTACCTCTACATTCAATCACTCTTGTCTTTCTCATCATAGTTTTTTTTTCATTAAATTGATTTTCCTTTCAACTCTTTCAACTTTTTCATCTTCTCTTGTGGAGTAATCTGGTTTTCCTTTTGTATTTGTTCTTAACAGCTACCATTCTCTTCTGGAGCATCTCATTAATGGTACATCCATTCTTGATATCTGTCTTTCTACAGTCACAGCTTCTGTTCTTAGCTATGAAAGTAAGCAAGTGAAATGTGAGGTTCAGTTTGAGTTCAATTTGACCAATGTAATACAGTTTGGTTAAGCCAAATAAAGAACTGGCTCATCCACAGTAAGCTTACACACAAACTTGAATCTGAACACTGGCTTAGAGCATTGTCATTTCTTCTATTTGCCATAGCCCAGCACTAAATTTTTTACAATTTTTTACTCTAACAATGGAAGGAAAGACAAGGTGAATTACAACAAACGTGCACTACTAAAAAACGTTTCTGCATGTGTCAGCCTATTTATTCCTCATTCTAAGAGCAGAAGAAGAAGTTTTTCTCTTCTCTGAACATCAGCACTGAGAATGACCTTTGCTTGGCTGATTTTAGAGCCAATGGAGAAATAAAAGGGAGGGAGGGAGGAAGGAGGGAAGGCAGGTTCACTCTATTACATCAGCTCAGAGGGTCAGCTGCCTACGATCCTGGGTCCAGCTCTGACACAACCCAGCTGTGAGACCTCAGCCCAAGCTTCTGATGAAATTGCCCGAGATGTGAGAAAATCTGTATAGCAGAGCCATGCAAGATAAGAAAGACAAAATTGCAGAGGTAAGACTGCTGAGATGAAGATAAGTAGTAGCTGAAAGATTCAAGGGGAAAGACACCAACATGAGAGGTGTATGATCCTAAAAGGACAACGGGGAGCCGACAGCAACTCAGTAAGTAACCCTGAGGATAACTCATTTCAGGAAGCAGTAGAAGTCTATTCCTCCCTACCTGGCTAAAAGCTGCCCGACTGCCTTGTCAGCAGGGACTTTTCAGATGCCTAATCGGAAGTGTAGCAAGCATACTCATGTTTAGCAGAGTTGGTCATTGATTATTACTATTTACTATTTCTATCAGGAAGTTGTGTTTACATTTTAAGATTCATGTCTTACTAGCAGAGTCTCTGCACACGGTAGAAGTGATCCAGATAAAAATTATAACAGCAACTTAGAGAACTCCATCCTTTGTTTGTTTACAGTTTATAGGTATTCATTCCGACTTTTTTGGCTGCGGAGGGCTGAGATCTATCAGGAACAGGTAACAACACAATATTCCACACAAGTGCCAGGTGATAAACTAAATACTGTAGGACTGTAGATGCAACAGCAGCCAAGTCTTACCTAATAAACTGAGGTACAAAGTTCACAGATTAGGATTTAGGAAGCAGCATGAAGATATAAAAAAAAAATAAGAAAAGAAGAAGAAAAGAATGGTCAAACAGGAAGAAATTCTTAACAATGGCTGCTACTGAGAAACCATAGCCTTAACCTCTCACTCACCTCTCACTGTCAAAAGTTTATTCAGTCACCACTTTTTATTCCAGCACATAACCACATTGGAGTACCGCAGAGGTCTGTCCTGGGACCTGTTTAAAATCTTTATCAAGTGGCCTGGAGGAGGCGATAGAGTGCACTTACAGCAAGTTTGCAGATGACCCTAAAGCAGGGGGTTCATACATTATAGGGAGGACTGCCATTCAGAGGGCCTTAGACAGCTTGGAGGAACTGGCCATCAAGAGCTTCATGAAATTAAGCTAGGACAAATGGAAGGTCCTTAATCTGCACAGGAACAGCCTCTGGCAACGGTACAAGCTGGGAACTGACTGAATGAGGAGCAGCTCTGCAGAAAAGACCCTGGAAAGCTGGGCTAACAGCACGCTTAGCACAAGCCAGCGGTGTGCCCTGACAGCAAAGACAGCCAACTGTCACTGGAACCTAGTCACAGGAGCTGGAGTTCTTGCCCTGCAAGCAGAGGCCAAGGGGCCAGGGCTTATTTAGCTCGTAGAAGAGATGGTTGCAGAGAGATCTAGTGGGCACCTATCTGAACCTACAGGCAGGTTATCAAGACAATAGAACTGGAATCTTCACAGCAATGCGTGGTAGGGTATAAAAGCAAAGTGCCTAAGGCTAAAGAAGAGAATCTCAGACCAGATATAAAGAGAAAAAAATCCTAAGTATGGGTTGTCCAGCAATGTTGTGTAATCTCTGTTTTTAGAGGGTTTGAAGACCCAAGTGGAAACACTCCTGAGCAACCTGATTTGACAGTAATGACCTCTTGAGGCCCCCCCCCATCTGAGTGACTATGCTCTGGTCAGAGCAAACAATCCCTTTGCTGACCTGGTTCACCTAGGGAAATATTCTTCCCTCCCACAATCATATCTCACCACCCTTTAGTTTGAACCAATTTGTGTTCAGTCAGGTTAGTTTAAGGAAAAAAAAAAAGAATCAAGCTGTTTGATTGTTCAAAAAAAGTTCAGGTCTATAACCTGAGGTCCTCATACTTCTAGGTATTGTGTTAAAATATCACCATTTTATTTTAAACAGTTGCAATGATGTTTTTAACTGACTTACAGGCTTTGAAAAGATTTGAAATTATGTTGAATTACTATATTTTTTGAAGGGAAGTAAAAATGATGCTTACAAACAAAAAGTTACAGAACTTTATAAAGCTCCTATGCAAATATCTATGAGCCAAGAACGGTAGAAGCGATGTCCATATTGCATAGCCAGGCGTCCTGCAGACTACATAACCTACAGCAAGAAAAAAGTGAGTTGGCATATTGTTGTGTGGAATCACAATTTGTCTGCTATTGGGACCTTTTGAAATCCTTTTATAACAGTTGTTTCAACATAACCAGGATAAAGAGCATATACAGAGGAATACTAACTTGACATGCCTCAGAGATTTTATATTTGGGTGGAAGCAGAGCTGTGCTTTGAGACACTTTTTGGTGGGAGGAGAAGAGATTGATATAATAACCTTGGCTTTCGGGTAAAGGTCCTACTGACTTCTTTACTTCTTGCTTACTTTGGACTGTGTGTCAATGTAAAAAAAAAAAAGTTTTATATTTGAATATATTTTCTTAAGAGAGTATTTGGTATTAAAAAGCTACTACATCAAGGCATACACACACAGAAATACAGAGATACGTACAGACACACCTTGAGAGGTTTCACTGTAAGAACTTTGACAAAGTTCCATAAAATGAAGTAAAATTATTAGAGCAGAGTCTAGTTTAACTTCTTTTATTAAGATCTGGTCCCACAAACTACATGGTCCAGCTGAAAACAGTGAATTTTAAAGAATTATCATAAGTCTCAGGAAAACTTGTTGCAGGGAGTATTAAGTTATATATCCTCACGCTAGTAATCTCCCTATTGTATTTGTCTCATGGAAATAAAAATATTATAATTTCTGTGTTCACACTGCAGCCCTCTAGACCTGGGCACTCAACAGTAGTTTTATTTTTTGAGATTTTTTTTTGTATTTCAAAGCTTACAAACCTGCACGAAATTAGAATAATCTGTAAAGTCTCTACAGAAAGCACGGACCTCTAATCTGTCTCCAAGCTAAAAGGGAAACCAAGGCGCCCATCATTGCCAGGAAGCTGCGAGTTTGGGAGTACTTCCCAGTTGTATGCTTATTCATAGATAGGAGACAGGAAAAGAAGCAATTTGTGATAAAAATCAAACCCAGAAATAAACACATGCACTCACAAGGCTATGCTTGCAATTTCTCGGTATTATCAGTTTGATAGAGGGGGAACAGAAAAAATCCACGTCAAGTAGTATATGAGGACAAATCAAGAACTTAATAACAGCCTTCTCAGAGCCCACACTAGCACTGAACAAGACTTACTGGCACTGACGTCCAAAGGTCACTGGTTTGACTGTGCAGACTCAGTCTCCACTCCGATTTAAAGTGGTCTATTACGCTGTGCCTTGACTTTCCCATTTCACCTTCCAGTCTTTTTTCACCTGCATATGTAATGCCATTTCAGCTTCTTCCTCAAAATCACTCTCTGTCTGTATTGAAAACCTTAAAAAAGACTTGTGTCTATTAGGGGGAAATGTAAAACAAAATATATAAATCAAAATACAGTCTATTTCTGTGCTCTCAACTAAATCCTGTCTCCTGGAACCTGATAATACAAAAATATACCTCAACTTTTAGTGACATGAACTAGTGCAACTGGGAGCAATAAGATTATGCACAGTGTTTCAAAGCACACACATTTTTTTTAGAGTTGAAGAGATATAATTATGTGGTTGTTTCTTGATATTTACAGCTGAACCCACAGCTTTCATCAGACAAAGGAATTTTATACGTCTTCTTTCTAACATTAATTCTTTTAACTACTTAGCATTCTGGAGGAACCTCTGAAAATTCAACACATCCATCTCGTCTACTGAAGCATCAAAAACCTTCCCTATCTGCTATTTCTGAAGGACAATAAAACAGTACATAAATATTTCCATCACTTATGTACTCTAAAACAATTGATAGAAGGAACTTAGTAAAAATTCTTCATATTTCATCAGTTGCTCATCCAATAATCACTAAGCCTTCCAATGTGTATACCTATGTCACCTAACAGTGACTGCTTACAGTCACTGGATTCAAATCCTCATGAACACCGACAAGCTCATAGTTGATTCTATGATTAAGTACGCGTCAGGGATTTCATCTTCAGAGACAGCAATTCTGTCCCAGCAAGATTCTGTTTTCAAAAATGTCAATAAATTGTCCATTTACGTCACTCTATTTTTATAGATTGTATTTTTCTCATTTCTAAAACAAATGCATGGCTTCTGGCTGATGGCTTAGATTCTGCACATATTATATTATTCTGCTCCCCCTCTTTTATTTTGTAAATTATTTCTACCTACTTGTGCATTTATTTTTACTTCACAGAGTAGTGTCAGATGACTCCATGTATACATAAAAGTTATGCACACTGTCTTCAAAGATAGCTCATTTCTCTTTCATCTTTTTCCTCAAATGCATTTTTTTTTATTCTAAACTGCGGATAAAACAACATCTTTCTTTTTATTTCTTCCACACTGTCACACTTTAATTGATCTGCAAAAGATGTCAGAATGTGTTGAAGCTGAACAATAGAGCACTTCAGTCAAATGCCAAAGTCATCTGTTACAATGTTTTCTAAGCACAAATATAAAAACAGTAACTTGAAGACTGGAAGAACTCACAGCTTTCTTGTTTAACTTTGAAACAAAAATTTCTACTTATTTCACCACTTTAGGTTGAACAATTTCTGGTTTAATTATTTATCTGCATCTCTGTATCATAAAAGAGGGAGATTTTACTTAATTTTCAAAAGTCTCTTAAAGGCAGTATAAATTCTCAAAGAATAGGTTTCAAGGGCTATTTTTCAAATTTCCTGTTAAAATTACCTTTTGTAGAAATATAAATATGATTATGCCAGAAGGCAGAATGACAGATATTCTAAATCTGCTTTTTCTGTCACATCTGTAATCATGTGAAATCCATAGGGGGAAAGAAAACACATGCACATAATATGACCTACACAGTCTTGAAAATGTTGCTAAATCAATGTTTATGTTTTGTCCTGTGTCAAGAAGAAAATGAACTCTTAAACTATGCAATACCTGAAAAAAAAAGGTTTTCCTTGTCAAAAAATGTAAATGTTCCGCATGTAATAAAAGTTAATTTGGCTGCAAACTTGAAAATAGACTGTAACTTTATTGGTGAGGGAATCAAGGAGGAATTATTCCACCTACAGGATCCACATCAGAATTTCTTCAGAAGTGCAAAATAGTTAGAAGACTAGTGGACATTCAAGTAGAAAAAGGTACTTGAGGCAGGATTTTATGTACCTGTGAACTGTCTGATGATGCTCAATCACTTTAGGCAGGACTGCAATAGCTATGACAACAGCTAGGTTGCTGTAAGCAGCCACTTGGTAGAAGTTATTCTGGAGGATTGTACCTAAGGTTGTAACTACCAAAGAAATCTGTTATTAGGAGACCATATAAACATCAATGAGTATACTCGAGATCAAAAGCAGATTTTAGAAAACAAACAGACAAACAGAATCCTCCCACTACCACAACCTTCATGAGCTAAAGTGCCAAGATAGCTATTCTAACTGGTAGTGCTGAGGTAACCATATAACTAGAAGTTTGTAATCACACAGTTGCTAAGTGCACTTGTCACATCTGAAGAAGACTGTGAAGCACCACGCTTCACTGAGTATATGATGACAACTGACAGATCTGTTTCGTGGTGCCCTTTCCAAGATAGCGTGGTGCTGAAACCAAATTACCCTTCAATATTAAGAGCGACAAGCTTTGATCCATTCTTCTTTATGTTCAGGACCAAGCTGAACAGTAGCTAAGTGATTAACAAAACATGTTCACCACTTGGCTTTAAACCCTTGGTGCTGAATGTTATTCGCTGTTAGGTAGTAAAGTAGCCGTGGCCTGGATGACACAGCTGAAGTCCATGCTACTGTGGGAAGAAGAAGAGGAAGATAAATATTTCTGCTACCCTCCAGCCATTCTGTTGGAGAACACAGCAGGACAGACTCACTCTTGGGCTTTTCGTTACAGTCACAATTTAGGAATCATAGAATTTGTCAGCTCTAGGTATAAAGTGTCCTCCCCAAAAGGAGGGTCTATGTATACACATACAAATCTAATGAACCACACTGTACTGAACCGGGAGCTACTAGAAAAACCTCACAATAGGAGTTTAGGTAGGCTCTCGGCAAACCTATATTGGGTGCCCTACAGCTCTCTGATGATGTAGCGTGTTGGAAAAACTCCACCCTCACAAATGTATAACTTTAGTGCTCAACCTTGGATGATTTTGGAGTAAAAGAATAACTATCCTAAAGTATTGACATGCACATATACATATCTATAGGATGTATATATACATACACACGTATATACAAAGGTATACATACAATTTTTCCAAATTTGAACTGTGGAAGCTTTTCAGTTTAAGAAAACCAGGAGACTTCAGCAGATGCCTTATTACAAAATCTTATCCATGCCCATAGCTATTAAACACGAACAAAATTTGCATAGTATTTGCAGAAAACTCCAGACATAATATTTGTAATTCAAATTTGGCTTACAATGTATTCATTTACATTTTATAATGACTTCAGCAGCTAAAAAAAAAAAAGCCAAGAATGAAATAGTTTTTTTCCCCAGCTACCAGAAAGTCAAAGAGACATATTCAACACACTGGTAGTAAGAGTAGAACTTTAGTTTTGGACAATGCCATCAACAATAAGAAGTAGCACCAGCCAGATTAAGTACTTATTCTGCCGTAGGCACATTATGAAATGCAGCCTCCCTGAGCACCACCATCCTCTTAAAAACTGACTTCTAAAATTCTAATGAAATCTCCACTGAATAAGGGACTGGTCCTCTTTCTCCAAACATAGTAATTCTGCATTCATCCCTTCATGCATGCACCTAAAACCCCATTAAAGGGAGTTACATATGCAGCTAAGGGGGAATAGCCACGTAAATATTCTTAAAGGGCGCATAGAGTGTAAAAGAAAAGTCTTCACAAGCAGATTTTTTTTTAAATGATGTAGAAATGTTGCAATTTGGGAATAAGCTTCAAACGGGAAGAAAGAGTAATGGGAGGAATTTCCCACCTGGCTATAAATTACTGTTGCTGGAAATCAAGCTGCTTCTTTCAAAATTGGAGATAATAGCAAGTCAGCAGAGTAGTTATATCTCTCTGCTATTGAGAATAATTTAAGCAAACTTCTTTAAAGACAGTTCTGCATACATAAAGATTGATGAGTTTGACTAACCCTTTAAATCCCTACCTTCAATAGGTTTTCTTTCTTTTCCAGAAAACAGGGAAGCACACTTAATCTAAAAACTCAGTCTTATAGCACATTTTCAGTTTTAAATACAGTTTAGGCAAACAATCATTGCACCCGTTCCATCAAAAGCCAAGAAGCACAGGCAGACATAGTTGGCTTCAGAGATTTACTCTCATTTGTTCCATGAATGTACGGAATAAAAACAGAAATCCAGCTCCATGGAAAAAAGGAATTGCATTGTATTTTTTATAGAATTGTGGGAACAGCTTCATGGATAATACATTTGTAAATTTAATAATGCCTCGCTAAATTAGTGGCTGTATTACCTCTGTTTCTACATTGGGGAAATACCAATGTAAGATCTTGTCAGCGCACAGAATTAGAAGACGATGCTTATCATACTCATCAGGCTGGCCCAGGACATTTTCCAGAGTGAAATAACAGTGATAGCACTCTCTTACTTATTTTGCCTACACAACTGCTTCAAAAATCCAAGCTTGCTGCTGCAAAGGTGGGGAGAAACAACACAGAGGGAAAATCTCTCCCACAGTCAACAAGCAGTAGTACTGCTCTTCACAGTCCCATCAACAAGATCAACAAAGCTGCTTGTAGGGCTTGCACATACACACTTTGCTGTCCTCCCTAACTTCTTTTTCACCCCAACCTTCCCAATCTGTGAAGTAACCATTTTGCCATGCGCACAGCTCCTTCTGCCCTTGCTCCCTGTTCTCAAAGTGTCTGTACTTGAATTCACCTGTTTCCTCTCTCTACCCATCCAGGCCCTTACTTTATCCTCAATCTCTCATTCTATTTTGAGATCTGAATCCTAGTCTTTTAAAAAATTTACTCCAATTCTTAGCTTCTCTCTAAAGGCTTTAAGGTACCACCCCACCCCAAACTTGCTGCTGCTCT
Source organism: Buceros rhinoceros silvestris (assembly GCF_000710305.1). Taxonomy (NCBI): domain Eukaryota; kingdom Metazoa; phylum Chordata; class Aves; order Bucerotiformes; family Bucerotidae; genus Buceros; species Buceros rhinoceros. Next base: position 39,422 of record NW_010392736.1, read on the forward strand.
CATATTTACATTAAAACTCAGTTTCCCTGTGCTGTCACAGGATCCTCCAGCCTTCCACTCTCACAGAACAGAAAACTTATCTCATCCTCAGTTTCTTTATCCAATTCCCACATGTTTCCAAATGAAGCCTGCAAAAACTGACTCTGCTCTTCCTTCCAATTTATTACAGGGTCTTCTTCTAACCTAGAACAATAATTGTCCATATGCCTATACCATGGCTGCATCTTCTGCATTCCTATGAATGGAAAGCGAAGAAAAAAGAAAAAGCAAAAAACCAAATTCTTTGTATTTCTGTGTTCAGTTACTCCACAGCCTTGCAAATAAGGAAAAATAACTCTAGAAAATTTTCAGATCCAGATCTGTGTTTGGTATAGAGAAAGATAACTGCGTAGGAATTCTTATGCATTTACCTACCACATACATAACACTAGTTCCTGCAAAGCAGAGGCAAACAATTCCTCCAAAGCCATGTAATTTCTCCAGACTGGGACAGGTTTTTTAAAAAAAGTAGAAAAATTCACATCGTTGTCATAAAAACAACCTCTATCCCAAATGTTGCATCTCTGCTTTAGCCTATAGGTGTAACAGAGCTTTGCAATTAAAGGGCTGTGAAAATGTCGGCAAGTAATGTGTTTTCCCTCTAATTTAATTCCTCTGAAATGGTTGAGCCATTTTTTTCTGAAATTGTCCCAAATACTGAACCTAAGTGTATACCAATGTGGAAAAATGTCCACACCAGTAGGCAAAGTTAGACAGCAGAAAATAAGGACTTATAATGAAAATGCTCTGGCAAACTTAGTCTTTTGGCAGCACTATCAAATAAGAGTTGGATGTGTGATAATTATCAGGCAGAGTCTTTCTTCACTGCACCTTCTATTTTACACTCAATTTAGCTCTCACTTCTTTTGTTTCCAGGTTTTTTGCTGAAATTTCTCTGCATCCTTTGGGCAGATTTGTTGCTGACCCAAGACTTCAACACCACTGAATCTGATTGGGACTCTGGAACAGACAGAGTGAACTGTTGTCCTGGGTCCAACATGGTGGAACCTGATGCTCTCCTGTTGTCTGGCTTTCTTCTTCCCAGAGAGCTGTGGTTGTCCCGAGCTTGCAGGAAGGAGGACACGCCTCTTTGAATGAACTCATAAAAGGGGGCCCCCTTTTTCAACCTGCAACAGCTGTGATGCCCAGGTGTTTGCTATTGGTAAACGTGAAATAACTGCATTTTATGCAGTTATGGTAAATGCAGAATAACTGATCTTTGCTTCTTCACCATTATGGCATGGTGTATTGGCACCAATACAGAGTATCTGACACCCTCAGAAAGCGTTGGGACTGCATTTGCGACAAAAATATTTTATCCGAAGAGATAGCACAAATGCTTGTAATAAGCTGGACTCCAAGCTTTCAGATTTACTGATCCATCATCCTGTTTCACACACTTAGGAGCAGTCCCCTTGCCTATCAAAAAATGCAGCAGCTGACCATAGATGAAACCATGTGCTATTAATACGAGAAAGAGGAAGATGCAAAGCAGATCTGGGAAAGGAACGAATAATTTCTCAGTCCCTACTTCCTCTCCCCAGACACAAATTTCTTCCTAATGCCTTTTGGACGTATCTAGTTCAAATGAGCAATTGAGTCAGAGCAATGATCTGACCTTTTCCAGGTATTATCTTACACGAAACACAGTTGCTTTAAGACAAAGTGCATATAATTATTCAAATTGGGGAGGCGTTTTTCTGCTAATGGAAAGCAAGCTGCCGTCTTCCACACTAAGCAGCACCATTTCAGAGCAGTTGAGCCCTGGAAATTTCTCTAAGCCTTCAGTATCGAAAGCTCTACAACACCACTTCTCCAAATCACTGAGTTCTGATTACTGAGAAGTATTTCAGTGAAGCTTAAGTCTATTAAGTACAAATTACATTAAAGTAACATTAAGTATTTGATTAAAACTTAGAATACCAAGGGAAGATGGGAGAGGGAGAAAGAGATAAAAACAGAGGGGAAAAACAGAATCAAAAAAGCTCCCAAAATGCGGGAACAGGAGACTGTAGTCACATCTAAGCTCTGCTTTTTTGACATTCTATCACAAAGAAAATAAAATTAATAATACATATGCTGATTGGTTTGACTAAAAAGAACTTGCCTACAGACCAGCAACTTGTGCCAGTTTTTAAGACTGATTAACTGGATGACTAACTGGGAAGAAAGAAATTAAACTTTTAACTATAGAAAAAATCAGCATCTGCTGTTTTCTTTTACACTATAGCTTTGTGCAGTGTCTATAAAACACTGTGTGTCTTTCCTTCATCAGCTATTTTCTAATTTTATTTTTTATTGAAAGGCAGGAGGGCAAAGTAACAAAGAAAGAGAAAACAAATGCAATGCAAACAGACTAAAAAATCATATTTGCAATAAAATCTGATCGAGTTGCTGTATTTTTAAATGATATCCGAGTGAGCTATTTTTAATGCAGTCTTCAAAGGAAAAAGACATTCACCTTTTGGGAAGCGGGGGGAGGAATTTCACTTTTGATGATCTTCTATCCACTTTTCCACTTTTTTTCACCTATTGCTTGCCTGATGCTTTGCTTTAGAAATGTAGGACCTGACTAAACATGAGAGTTCTATGATGACTGGAGAATTGCAGCAATGGCATCGAAGGAACTAATAAGCAAATGCATGTTGTCACAAAGAATTAATTGGGGTTTCTGCTATTGACCTCCAAAAACATTATCTATTCATTAACTGCGATTGCCGTGTGAGCTACTAGGCCTTTCCCACACTCCAAACTGCAAGTGAGATTTCTGCTTAGGTGGATACTAAGTTGGCCAAGAGGAATATCCAATCATCTTCTAATATTCTAATATCTACAGTTCTCCATAAATGCCCAATATTTGTTTCACAAGGAAATAATCATACAGCAATGCAATTTTTTTTTTCAAATCAAGACAGAAATCCTAAATTTAAAAAATTTCTAAATTTAAAAGCTTACAAACATGTATTAGAGAAAAGATGGAAATTGATCATCTCAGGGTTACAATGGATAAACATCCACGATAACTCTAATTAAAACTGACTTTAGGGCAGTGCAAGCTGAGCATTTGTGAAACTATAAGAATTTTTCTAATGTGAGAAAGAGGATTAATTCTGAAAGGAGGTTGTTGGGTAGGTTGTTTACTCTCTTTTTAACTAGCATCCTCTTTCACCAGTAACTAGCTTTCTATGTAAAAGAAAACTTGAAAAATGCCACTAATTACAGCTTTAATAGAATAGATTTTAATAGATACACTGGGTAATTCAGAAACCTGACAAATCAGAGAATTGTGCTTCCCCAGTAAATCTAAGATGATAAAACTTGGAAGTGTTATCTTACAGTTGTAGCTCAACATGTTGTGCTGCAGCCTAGAAAAGAACATAAATAGGACTAATCTTTAGGAAAATGGAGCAAGAGAAACAACAAAAACTTCAGAGCCAAGTTAACCACAACTTTAGCTGTTGTCTCAAAACAAAAGATTGCTATACACCGTTTTGTGCTCCAGAAGGGTGAAACAACCCACCTGTCCAACAGCAAGACCGGAATGCCCATAGTTTTTTTGTTTGTTTATTCAGCAATGAGGGAAAAAAAAAAAAAGTTTTGTTTATCTTCCTCTAAAATCAGTCAATAAGGGAAAAGTGGTGCAGTTTACTGATGTGCAATTCTGGACACTGAATTCCCCTAACTCGCACTGCACTAGGAGGTAGACAGGTCAGTACTGGTCAGAAGTAGGTCAGTTATTTATAAGAAAGATATGGTAAAAGACACATAGTTTCCCAGGGTTTTTTTCCACAACCGTTTCACTCAAACTTTTAAGAAGCTCTTTTAAATTTCTTTCCCCTAACACTTTTTTTCCAAAAACCAGTGTTTTCTTTGTTTGGAGGAAGCCTGCTTTTCTTCTTCTAAATCATCTCCAACAGAGGCAAAAACTTCACAGAAATGTGCAGAATAATCAACAATAGGGGATACAAAGGGATAAAAAGAATAGCAGTTTCATTTTGCCCATTGCTATAAAATACTTTTTAAATAACGTCAAAAAACGGAAATTTTCTCCATTAACACATCCATTAAATTTTTCAATAGTGCAAAAAGCTATTTTCCAGTAAAAACATTTGACATTTGTCAAGGTGACAAAAAGTGGATCTAACAAATGTGAATATATAATTTCCCCAGGAAGGCCAAAAATACAGGTATTATGCAGAAAGCTTTAGTTGCTCTTTTTAAAAAAACCTTTTCTTATTCATCCTAGTTCAAAACCATTAAGTTTTTCACTAACCTTTTACTCAATAACATGCTCAGAATGAATTGGGTGAAACAAAGCTGTGAATTAGGACCACATTAAGACTGAGAAAAGACCTTGTAGAGTAGATAAAGAAGTAAAAACACACAAATGCACCCTGAAACGAACACCGTTCTTGTGTGTCTTGTCCAGTTCTACCCCCAAAGCATCAGACTGTTCACAAGCCTGATGATTTTAAAAATAGCTCTATTTTCAGTTAGTGAACATTTTGAAAACACTGTAGGATGTGTAGGATGCTGCATTCTTCAGCTTTATGTGTGTGATCATATGGTTTGCTGGAATAGGCTGAGCCTTACTGAACTCAGAAAGACTACTCATGTTTCAAGACAGGTGCATTTTCTCCTGCAGCAACACTGAGCAGTTCTGAGCATGGCGAGACCACTACTGAGAGTGGAGCACAGAGACACTCCCCAGCTAGTGTTGATCGCGCTTTACTCCAGAAATATTACCACTGCATCATCATACATCACATTTCACACTGACAACAAAGCATGCAAGATGGAAAGCAAAGACACCTGGGGCAAGTTGCATCTTTAGCACACTGCAGGCTTCTGCTGTACGGATTTACCTTTAGAGGTCTCTAGCCTCCCCCTATGGCTTGAGGCACTGCCTTCACAGCCAGTCTCCACCTGCCCCACAACACATCCTCCTTCTGCTGAAATCCCCTCTGCATGCCGATTCCTGCCCCCTCTGCCCAAGACAGCCAACACTGACCCAAAGGTAGGCTCCTTCCCCAGCCTCAGTGGGGGAAAATATATAGGGAATATATATCATCATCATGGCTTGGCTTCGTGGACGAAGGTTTGGGAAGGGCTTTCCCCACGCTTACTGCAAGCGCGCTGATGGCTGAAAGGGCCAATGTGGGAAAGGCAAGACTGGTTGCAAAGGGCACAGTGGAAGGTCTCCTTGGGCGGTATAGTCGAGGCACGGTTCTTTCTGCGCTGTCTCTTCTCCTCGAGACTGATTCTACACGTGCTCCCAAAGGAGGCAGCAGCGTTATGTGTGGTGTGTCTCCAAATCTCCCGATTGGAGGCCAGGGTGGACCACTGATGGTGGTCAATATGGCCCAGGCTGAGGTATTGTTTCAGGGAGTCCTTGTATCTCCTCTTGGAGCTCTTCTCTTGTGGCAGCTGGTGGCAAGTCCACCGTAGAGCACAATCTTAGGGAGGTGGTGATCCGCCATCCTGGAGACGTGCCCTGCCCAGTGCAGCTGCGTTTGCAGCAACATGGCCTCAATACTGGTGACCCCTGCCTGTTCAAGGACAGCAACGGGAGTCACGTAGTCAGTCCAGTGGATGTTTAGGATTGTTCAGAGGCAGCGCTGATGGAAGCGTTCGAGGAGTCGCAGGTGGTGGCGGTAGATGACCCATGATTCAGACCCATATGGAAGAGTAGACAGTGCAATGGCTCTGTAGGCACTGATCTTTGTAGTTTTCTTCAGGGAATATATATATAGGGAATAAATATATAGGGAAAGCACTTTTCCTCTGCATTTTCCCATGCTCTGCTCCATTCTTTTGTCACAAGAGCTTCCCTGATCTCAGTTAACCAGCCAACATATTTAAACAGAATTTATTAAAAATATTAATAAATAG
>NW_010392737.1:0-17265 GCF_000710305.1 Buceros rhinoceros silvestris
CAGGTGGACGGCCCACCCAGGAGCGGCCGGGGGCGGAGCTGGCGCACGCTGCCCGTCCCGCCCTCCTGCGCCGTCTTGGTGCGGTAGCTTGTTCCTGGAGCGGCCGGCGAGTGCCGCGCAGGCCACGAGGTTGGGCCACCCCGAGGGGACAGCGCTGGGAGTGGTCACGGCTCCGGGCCCTTGAATCATAGAATCGCAGAATGCTTTGGTTGGAAGGGACTTTAACAGCCGTCTAGTCCAACCCCCCTGCAGTGCACAGGGACACCTTCAACCAGATCAGGGTGCTCAGAGCCCCATCCAACCCAACCTGGAATGTTTCCAGGGATGGGGCTTCTACCACCTCTCTGGGCAACCTGTCCCAGGGTTTCAACCCTCAGTGTAAAAAATGTTTTCCTTACATCTAGTCTGTGTCTAGCCTCTTACTTTAAAGCCATTATCCCTTGTCCTATTGCAGTAGGTCCTGCTAAAAAGATTGTCCCCGTCTCTCTTATAGGCTCCGTTTAAGTACAGCAAGGCTGCCATAAGGTCTCTCTGGAGCCATCTCTTCTCCAGGCTGAACAATCCCAACACTCTCAGCCTGTCCTCACAGCAGAGGTGCTCCAGCCCTCTGATCACTTTTGTGACCCTCCTCTGGACCTGCTCCAACAGGTCCATGTCCTTCTTGAGCTGAGGACTCCAGAGCTGGACACCGTATTGCAGGTGGGGTCTCACCAGAGTGGAGCAGAAGGGCAGAATCACCTCCTTTGACCTGCTGGCAATTTGAGATGCCCTCACTGGCCACAAGGCCAGAGTCCCCAGAATCCCCCTTAGCTGCTGATACTCTCTCAGAAACCAGCGACATCTTACCCAAAAGGCTTTAATATCTCTTCAGTGGGGTTTGAGGTGTGGTTTGTTTTGTTTTTCTTTAGCCTGACTGCAGAGACTGAGACACGTGCAGTGGTACTGCACGAGGGTCCTTTGCCTCCCTCCTCCTGCTAATTTTTGAGATGTATGGGCCATTTTTAACCAAATTCGACCAAAAGGGTTGGTGTCTGCAAACTCATACGTGTCCTACAGGAATTAGTGGCCATGGGGAGAAGAGAGACTGCAATCAAGTCTCCTTGACCACCTTCAGTTATAGGAAGAAGGCTGGTATGTGCACTCAAGCATTGTTAGGCACCAGAAACTTCTCAGTCAAGGCTTCTGACCTGTGTCAGTTTTCTGATGATGCATCACGAAGGCCAGTCTCACACTCCTTTCCTTTCAATATCTATCTCAATTAAAAGCTCAGTCATGCGCACACATCTGCTGGACATGCAACTGCCCTGGCTGCAACGTTCATAGTACCACTCGCTACACAGTGTCACTGCATCCTCTTGCACTGCAGCCATGGCACCCAACTGTGGCCAAGCAATGTGCTCCCTCTCTGGAAGATCATAAACTCCTTAGAAGAGGGACCACCTTTTCTTTTTTTTTAAGTGCCTTCCTCTGTGTCATTTTGCCCCTCCTGGTGCTGTGTCACATTCGTTCAGAGACATGCTTTAAGTGATGGTAAAACAGTGATGTAAAATACCATTATTTAGGTCAGACTGGCAGTATTAAGCACGGGGATTGTTAATGTGGACAGTGATTCTCATTGAAGAAGAATCCTGCTAACTTCCTTCTTTTGCCAGTCAGGTTCCTTTGCACCTTTCCCCTTGTCTCATCCTATTTCCTGCTTGGCCTGCGAGATCAGGAAGGGAGTGACAAAATGAGAAGCTAGACAAGTATGCTGAACAGAAGAACAGCTATATTAGGTCACTTAGAGGTTCATATAGAGGCTGTAGCCTGCTTTTGACAGGCCATTAACAGATGCCTAGGATGCAATGTGAGAAGCTGTAGCATTACTGTCCTTCATCTGTCCCTTCTAGTGTCCACTAAACAGCTTTGCTAAAACACAAGATAAGTGCTATTCACAAGTGCTTTCTTGGTTCAATTTCTGATTTTATATCCACTGATCAAATCCCTCTTTGTTGTCTCATTTCCAAACTGAAAAGCTTTGGTGTGTTTTAATCTTTTGTTCTTAGGAAGTAATTCTATAGCTTGGGCTGTCTTTGTCCTCCTTTGTTCCTTAAGAAAGTCTTTCCTTAAGGGGCAGACCTGCAGACGGTTTGCAAGATGCGAGGGCATCAAATGTGCACAGTGATTTTTAAGGTCTGAGTGTCACAGTTCATTTCAATATCTCAGGTTTTCAGGATAATGTACTCTGTAAATTGAACTTTACTTTATGAGCTCATTAGGAAAGAAGACAAACAAACATGCCAAACAAGGGTTCAATCCCCTTTTGTACAGATGTATCTAAAATGTGAATTGACTAACTGAATGCTTCATTAACTCATGATGTTTCATTAAGTTCTCTAATATAACTCATGCGCCTATGAGCAAAACAGCTACCTAGGTGAGGATGAGAGCACTCGTTCTTTCTATTCCTTCACCTTGCGGGTATTAGCTATATCACAGCAGGAAGCAGAAAAGCTCAACACTCTGGATGCTGTTGGATCAGCTTCAAAAGCTGTTGGATAAGCTGATAGCATTTATACTTTTTAGCTTGAAAGTTTGGTCTGTTCCATTTCCGTGAGTTAGTGGATTCTGAAGAAACTTCCGGAGGATTAATATGCAAGAATGCAGAGGACGATATCTGCAGGAGATAACAAGCCATGGGTGGTAACGGCTGCATAATGACCTTTATACTTTCCTATCCATCCTGTCCTGCCTGTGCATTGCTCTTTCTTTGACCTAGTGGTGCTACTCTCAGCAAATGAGTGAACAGACATGTTGGAGCTGCTGTTTTCACAGAATTATCCCATTTTCCCTAGTTCAGAAGTTATCACTATCCATATAAAGATAGGCTAGTTTCTGCCTTCTTGTCTAACTCTACACTGAATTTCAGCTGATGTTCCGTCATCTAGTGTACTATAGCCTCTATCAGCAATTCTTTATTGTTTGTCATAATTACTGTTTTCCTGAAAAATATGGTGTTCTTGGCAAATCTTCCTGCCTTATCCTCTTTTTCTGATGATTTATAAGTACGTGTATTGGGTTTGTGTGGTGGGGTTTTGGTAGCAGCGAGGGGCTACAGGGGTAGCTCTTGTGAGAAGCTGCTAGTAGCTTCCCTGGCTCCAAGTTGGACCCACTTCTAGTCAAGGCTAAGCCAGCAGCAAAGGTGGAAGTGCGTCTGCGATAATGTATTCAAGAGTGGACAAACCTGCAGTGGAGAGAGGAGTGAGGCGTGAGAGAAAACACCTATGCAGCCACCAAGGTCAGTGAGGAAGGGGTGGGGGGAAGGTGTGCCAGAGCAGACATTCCCCTGCAGCCCATGGTGAGATGGCTCGCTGAGCCCCATGCAGTCTGTGGTTGTTAATGGTGGAGCAGATGCCCACCTGCCACCCGAGAAGGACCCCATGCCGGAGCAGGTTGCTGTGCCTGATAAAGGCTGTGACTCTGATGGAAGCCCACACAGGATCAGTCTGTTGCTGGGAGGACTGAACCCCTCAGAAAGAGGGGTTCCATCCTCATGATGGAGCAGTTTATGAAGAGCTGCAGCCCTGTGTGAAGGATTCATGTCTTAGAAGTTCTTGGAAGACTGTCCCCTGTGGGAGGGATCCCATGTTGGAGCCAGGGAAGAGTGTGAAGAGTTGTCCTCCTGAAGGGGAAGGAGCCTCAGAAACAATATGTGATGAACTGACTGCAACCCCCATTCCCATTGCCCCTGTGCTGCTGGGAGGGAGGAGGCAAAGAAAGTCAGGAGTGAAGCTGAGACAGGGAAGAAAGGAGGTGTGAGGGGAACGTGTTTTAAGATTTCAGTGTATTTCTCATTATCTTGCTCTGATTTGATTGGTAACAAAATAAATTGATGTTTTTTCCCCAAGTCGAGTCTGTTTTGCCTGTGACCATAATTGGTGAGTGACTAATCCCTGCTCTTGTCTCGACCCATGAGCCTTTTGTTATATATTCTTCTCCCCATCTCACCTGGATGGGGGGAGTGAGTGACTGGCCTGGCGATGCTTTGTTTCTGGCTTGCCTTAAACCACAACAGTGTGTTGACTAGTGCAGGTCTGAGCAGGCCTGCACTGGGCTACTGCCTTCTGCTGGGAAGAGCTTCTGGAAATCTAAGTCAGATGTACAAACTCTTCTGACCTTTGCCTACATACTTGTTGATACCCTCACATAGTTCCCATGTGTTTCTGAGGTGTAACTTTAAAAAGACCTTGCTGGCTTCCTTAGTACTTTCTATTTCCAACACCATCTGTTCCAAATTGTATAGGTTTCAGTGATTTGGCTCCCAGCTCTGCAATTCTCCGGAACCACCCTATGACCCAGGTGCCACATTTACTACTGAAAGTCCTCTGATGGGTAGGCACTTCTAGACAGTAATTGACAGAATCACAGAACAGCTGAGTTATGAAGGGGCCACAAGAGGTCATCTGGTCCAACCCCAAATTCAGTTATATCACCCCTGAGTTGTTCAGAACATGGGTGCAAGCCTCCTAATTTTGGTGTTTCGTCTAGTATTTTCGTATTGTTGGATAACTATGTATGCTACCACATCAGTAGGAGATATCTTGACTGAACCAAAATTCAGGGAAGCCTTTAGCGTAATAATCACTGAAGACAGTGTGGTCCTAAACAGCTCCTGTTCTCCCCAGTAGGTCTCCATTTACTTTTTCTGTCCAGTGCCCTAAATACATACTACCTATCTGGTTTCCAACCTTTTACATCTTAAAGACCTGTCCCAGCATCACTGTGCTCTCCAGGTAGTTGTTTCAACTGCATCTCCCTTCCACACTTCCTTTCTTCAGGCATCTGAAAAAAAATCCACTCAGAAACACAGCATTTTTTTTCATCATGAGATTTGTATAAATGACGATGTCAATGCAGATGTCAACATTATAGAGAGAAAAGTACAGAGGAGAGAAGAGCAAGGTCAGGGTTGGAGGTGTGTTTGCAGGTAGCTTAACGCCATTGTGATTCATTTCAATGTATTGGTGTGCACATCACAAGGAAGTTCACTTTGCTGTTCCTGCTTTGCAGCTAGAAGGAGTTTTTCAAGGCACTGGAGTGGAGCTATCATTCTATGGCTTTTGGAGAGAACAAAAGTAAAACTAGGAAAACAGGCAATGATTGATGCAGAGAGAAGATTTCTAGAGCTGCCTTTGAATTCCCATCCCTGAACACATACCCGAAGTATATCATAGCTTATTTCTTCTCACACAAGTTTCTTGTAGTTTGTTTTGTGGCAAGTTCCTCAGGAAGGAAAAAAAGTACTCTTTGATTTAATAGAACTTCCCCACCTATGAATTATATATAAGCAAAATTGTACTTTCTCCTTCTTCAGAAGAATTTTCTGCTAGTGGAATAGTCTGTTTTCATTTGTAAAATTAAGTACCTCCAATGTAAGAAGGGTTACAGATTAGACCTGAAGGGCACATAAGGCAAGCGGCTCCTCTTCACCTCTCAAACACTCTAATTAAAGGTAAGGCTGGAACAGTTGTCTTAAATGCCATGGCAGCATAATTGCATATGAGCTATTCTACCTACAGTTTGTGACTGCTCTCTACATTGCCCCTGTGTAATAAGCTCCCTTTAAGCAGTTCCTATGGTTTCTGAATGGCTGCTGAATTCAGAGCGCATGGACTTGTAATAATTGTGGGACTTTAGGTACTGCAGTTTCATTGAGCCACCTTTGCTATCGCCTTACGTATTGTGCTGTGAAAACTTTACTTCAGCAATTTTTAAGTGTAATTAGACTAATAACTTTATTTTTAGGAACAGCTGATGGATATTTGTGTTAATTTGAATTCTGACAATTTCATAATCTTGCATGCATCCATCTTCAAAATGTAATAGTTTAATGACTTTCCCATGAATTTTTGTATGCGTCTTTTAAACAACCATTATCATAATAGTGCATGATGCCACCACTTCCCACCTCATCCATGTGTTTTAGTCCTTCTCCTAGCTAGCATGAAGCTCCTAGCTTCGTGTTGTTTATTCTCGAAGATAATGCAAGGAAAATGGGCAGAACAGGATAGATTTTAGACACAGTTGTAATCTAGAATGTTCTCTGGTGAAACATCACCTTCTGCAGCTTGAGCTGCATTGCTGACTCTCAGGGTTCAGAAGCTTAGAGGTGTGATATATTTGCTTGGGAATGTTTTTGATTGCGTCTCAACCTACTTTTAAACACACGTTCAGAGGAATAATCATTTTCCCAGTGACAGTCTGATGGCACAGTTACTTCTAAACACTTCACTAGACCTTCAGTATTTTTGTCTGCAACTGGTCTGTTTACAATATACTGTATTTCCTATGTATTATTTATATGTACTACTCTAATTTCTTCACTTTATATTTATATTTCTGAAATATAGACTGACAACATATCAAGCTTACAGCTTCAAAAATCCCAAAGGTTTCCCAGTAGGACACTAATCTAAAAATCAACCAGCCAACAGATAATGCAGGCACCCACAACTAGAAACAAGAAACTCGGTTCTGGCGCAGTACATGAGTAGCACCAGACAGTGGGGCTGTTGCCTGTCCCAGAGATCTTGCAGTCTCTGCAAACAGCAATTTTCTGCTGCCTCAGGACTGGGTTTATTTTCAAATACTAAGAGTATAATCTGCAGAGGACAAACCATCTGTATTATAATACTAGGCCAGCCTAATGGTATATGCAGGGATTTGTATTGTGTACAGTTTGCTTTACTGCATAAAAGTCACTTTGTTTCTGAAAATACAAATAATTTAACTATTTAACTATAATTCATGTTATAGTTAGTGATGCTGTTATCTGTCGTTGGCACACCTGCAGTTTTATTCTGTTGAAGTTTTAGTTACTTGGTGCTGGTGTAAATGTCTGTTTATTGTGCAAGCCATAGGCTTTTGTCCCTCTCAGTTTCATACCCTCACAAAGGTATTGTATTCACACGGACCCATCACCTTCTACACTCGCTTCCTCCTCCTTTCAGAAACCTCATAAGAGCCTTTCTTCTTTGGATCGTGTGTCTCCCCTACTGTATTCTTGTAAGGACAGAGTCGTGCACTCTTCTCCCAGATCAGATCCTAAACTCACAGGGGTTAATGTGGGAGGGAATCTTTCCGTTACTTTTGAGGCTGCAGGTGTCATTCCTGGTGGCTGTTTCCCTAATTCAGTGTTTCAAGAGGCTCACCTCTCACTAGAAGCGCAATGCACAGCCCTCTCAGCTGACATGTAGACGTGCCCCTAAGAATTGTGTGTTTTCTGCAACTAAGCCTCTGAATCACACCTCTGGACTTCTTAACAGGGTTAATGTCTCCTTTAACACTACAATGATCCTCAAATGAGCAGTAAGTGAGCCATATCCTGAGCAGCAGTATTTTGATTCACCCATGGGAAGCTGTGTGAATGGTAGTATATAAGCTGGCTACAGCTATACAGAATGCCCTTAAAAATGGCTTTGCATGGGTTTGTCCAAATGTCTTGCCATGACCATTTTTATACCCGTGAAAATATCTTAGCCCACAAAGTCACTCCTTTAAAGGACAGAGAAGTCGTCATGATTATGGTAGGAGAAAACTGAAAAAAAAAAAAAAAAAAAAAAAAAAAAAAAAAAAAAAAAAACAAATCGCTTGATTTCAGCTCAGTTTTTATGTTCCGGTTTCTCTCAACTTAGAATAGAAATTCAAGGTGAAACTTAGGCGAGGTGGAGAAGGATAGCATGGGAACCAACTGAAACAAAAAAATGTTTATTGAAAGAAGCAAATAGAGAGGGCTAAAGTCTAGAAGCCTTTTGTTGTCTCACGACAGTTTTGCCTGCGTTTGTCACCGCATTATCCACTGTCTACGTTATCTGCTGTCCTAATATACTGAATCTGAATATGCCTGTTAATTCCTCCTTCAAGCCTTCCACTTTCTGATGGGAGTGACCTCCCTGTTGACAGCCAGTGAATAGCGATTCTGTTTTCTTTAAGATATGAGTTGCCATCAAACCATTTATCTTTGTATCACAAATGTTTATTTAACAGTCATGCATTTAAATTTGCACTTCCAACAGCTCAAAAAGTTTCTTTTAAAGCTCAGTACTTTCTCAGAGTTTATGATTATAAAAATGTAATTTGTCAGGAACCTAATCAGTTATTTAACCCTATCCCACATTTCATTTGCATTGCAATGAGCAACCCCACTGATGGTGGCCTCATCATATGGTGTTTCATCCCATGTTAGACAAAATATGAAATTCCATTGATACGGACTTAACCCTGCTCAGTCTCTACCAGCTGTATGAAGAGATATATTTATGGCAAGATGCAATATTTGTGGATGTAAATTCCTTGTCTGCACATAGTATTTCAAAAAACCCTTGCTATTTTATGGCTAGATTGTTGTCATCTTTATAAATTATAATCAAACCAGTTTGGAACATAGGACATAAGGGATCAAATAGATCATAGAACGATAGAATGTTTTGGGCTGGAAGGGACCTTCAAAGGTCATCAAGTCCAACTCTCCCTGCAGTGCACAGGGACATCTTCAACTATATCAGGTTGCTCAGAGATCCATACAACGTGACCTTGAAATTTTCCAGGGATGGGGGATCTACCGCCTCTCTGGGAAGCCTGTACCAGTATTTCACCACCCTCATTGTAAAATTTTTTTTCTTGTATCTAGTCTAAATCTCTCTTTTAGTTTAAAACTCATTTAGTTTAGATCATCGACTCTAGTCACTCACAATCACAGAAAATTAACTTTTTAGATACCAGTTCAGAAAAGTCCACAGCATAATCAACAGACACCTTGAGCTTCAGACAGCTCTTCAGCACTGGGCAACAAATTTAAGACCTGTAGCTTTTCAAAACACCAAGGAAAAAGCAGGATGATCATCACCCTAGGACAGCGCAATAGATTTCCAAAGGAGCTAGTATGTTTCTCAGGTATTCTGCCCAAAGGCGTTGAAAACAGCAGTCAGTTAACTGCATATGGGAAACATCCCAAGCAAATATAAAAACCCTTAAAACTGCCTTTGCAAGAACTCAGAAATTTCTAACTCTGTTTCCCAGTGGCTAGACTCTGCTTTCTGTTGAAACTTCCTAGTTTCAGTGAAAACTTTCTAAAGTTTTCTTGTGAGATATTCTTTGTGAGTTCAT
The DNA here is from genome assembly GCF_000710305.1 of Buceros rhinoceros silvestris. Taxonomy (NCBI): domain Eukaryota; kingdom Metazoa; phylum Chordata; class Aves; order Bucerotiformes; family Bucerotidae; genus Buceros; species Buceros rhinoceros. Next base: position 9,145 of record NW_010392737.1, read on the forward strand.
TTACTTCTCTGTGTGTTCATTAGCTAAATTCACAATTGATCACGTGGTGTGTCCCTGGAATGTCACAGGGAAATGATTTGGAGATCAATAGCAGCTACCCATGGTGACAGGGGATAAACAGAAGGAGCAAAGTATCTCATTAAAAGCAAGCAACAAACTGTTCTTTCAAAAGCTTCTTGCAGTAGTATACTAAGATGTATGACTAAGATATTAAAAAAAAATCTGGAACAGCTATATAGAATCCCAAACTAAAATAGGTGCTTGGTGAAGGGAGACCTAAATCAGACCTAATACTTAAGTGTGTATAGTTTAACTGGAAATGAAACGGCAATATGGGAATATATTCAGAGATATTTGTCAGATAAAGGGCATTCTGCAGAAAAGTACTCTCAGTAGGACCAAAGACAATACACGCTATAACACAGTTTATCGCTGGTGCAGAAAAAACCCATAATTTCAGAGAAGTCTGCCGCATCTTTGGGTTTTTTTTTTCTGATGACCTACGAGGGAGGTTTTTTGCTCAGGTACCCGCTCAACTAGCAAGATAGTCTGGCTAATTTGGATTACCAGTGGTTGATCCATGCAAGGCAAATGTTCTACGTTGACATAGAACAAGCATGATTATCAGCCGAACTGCTGTTAGCCTTGTACTCCCTCTTGACACACGAGGACAACCTACTTAAGTAGTACCTGGTAATTTCTGTATAAAAATACATTCCGTGTATCTTTTGTGGAATGCATTTACTTCTTCAAAAGAGTCTTAAAATAAAGCCAGTATGTCTGCTGAAATGTAGGATGTGGAAATACTGCTTTTGTAGTGCGAGAATGGTGCTACTATGTGTTAGTAAGTTTCAAGTTCTATTAAAAAAGGGGAACTTATTTGTAATAAACATTATGCTGAGTCATATAAGTCTTCTAAAAGTAGATTTACAATTGTTTCCTAGCATTTTCATGGGAATTCCAAACTTGCAACAGAGATTATTTTAATCAAAGCTGATGACACCTTTTGGGGGGGCTTATTTTCCTTTTATTTGATACCCTTCAGTTCCCAGGTTATTATTGGTCTAGGTCATTTTCACAAGCAAATATTTTTTCATCAGTCTTTGTACTCTGAAATAGCAAAGAAAGAAATCTGGAAGGCAGCTTGTGGGATTTATTATCACTGATGCTTAATATTTAACTGTAGGCAAATAGTACTGAATAAGAGACAATCTGATTACTCTGAAATGATGCACCCAGGAAAATATAGCCATGTTCTTCTGCTGCTTTTAATTTTGCCTACGAAAAGAAGACCTGATGTCTCTCTTTCCACATCAGTATATAAATGGATTATTTTTGCACTACACATATCAAGTTCTTCATGTCATGTTTGTGTCAGAAGACCATGGACAGCTAGCAGATTAATGAAACCATGAAATGAGGAGACCAGATGTGCCAAAGCTCTGGCTTCTTAGACACAGGCACATCCAAGCTCTAACTGCATCTCTTAACTAGCTGGAGTCTGTACAAAGGCAGGGGCTGTTTAGTAATCCTAATTCCTCACGTGGTGCTGCTGAGGCTGACGTTGCTCGGAAATTTATTTAAAAGCTCAGCCAAGACATTTTCCCAAACGGAGTGCTAGCAATTTCTTCGTCATCTCTGGCCTGTAAACACTCCTAGAAATTTCCCCTTCTTACAACTTTCTAAAATGTGTTGCATGTGCTTTGTGCCTGCAATCAATATGAGATTTTTTTTATTTTGGTCATTTAAAAATAGAGATGAACACTGAGAATCTGAGAATTGAGGGGAAAGAACTTTTAGCTAGTTACATTTTTGTGAATGTTGTGTTGTAGGAATACCTCTATCTGAGTCAAAAAACTTTTAAAACTTTTTTTTAAAAAACTTGGTTTTGCTGTTAAGGCACCTTCTGGTAAGGATCAAGAAGTCCATTTAGAAGATCATAATTTAAAAAAAAAAGTAAGATGAGACTATATTCTAAAGTAGGGATTTAGTAAAAACACAGCCCTCCTTCTGTGCAAAAACTCGTTTTCTGAGCAAAAACTCCTTTTTAAGGATGTTAAGATTACAAATGAAGTCATCAGAAGTTAGTTACAACATGGCAAAATTAAGTTGGCTGGTACAACTTTAGCTTGCCTTCAATGTGTGTGTGTGTTATGGAAGTATTTTGACACAATCACCTGCTGTTTCTGCTACAAGAGCTTTCCTTCTTTCAGTGCATATGTGGGATAGTGCTCTTATAGTGACTAATTAGTCAGTGGGATTTCAATACTGATTGCATCCCCTAGCCTTATTTACTATGCAGTCAGCTGTTACTTTCAAGAGAGAATTGCTAAAATCTTTATAGACTTTGTTTTGCTTCACCCATTACAGCATATGAATGCTATATAAGCATGAAGATATTTACATTCATAAGAAGGTAATTTTGTTATCCCTTCTTTACAGATGAAGGCTCAAAGAGATTAAATTAGAGAATACTCACTAATTCTGCGTATTCAATATAAGCTACCTAAGAACTCATGTTCTAGAGAGGTCATCACTTGTGGGCAGTTTGTGGGCTCAGACCAGTGCTCAGTGACTACACTTGCAGCTGGTACTGCTCAGCATTTCTGCCAATCCGATACAGGGGTCTCAAGTCAGAAACTCCAAAAATGAGGAACATACAGTAAGTGACCACCTGTGAAAGTTTGTTCAGAGGGACTTGCCTCGCATCATTTGGGAACTCTGTGGTAGAGACAGGGTCAGAACCCACTTCTGCAGGGTAGCATTCAGCTGCTTTAATTTTGAGAGCATCCTCTCTCTTCCTTATTCACTAGACAATTTATTACTTCTGCAAGAGATGCATCAGGGTTTCTGCAAATGACCGTCTCATTTACTGAACTGTCCCAGTTCACCATTAGAGCAAGGTTTATTCCATGCACAGAAAAAAAAGTAGGGCACCTCAGAGAAAAATGTTGAAGCATACACCCAGAAAGGAGAGAAGGGAGATGATTGTGTTTTGATCTGGTATTTTCTGGTTTTGGAGTGCTTACACATTCTTCTGGAAAAGGTTTCCCCATGCTCTGCTTTCAGACTTCTCAGTTAACAAAAATGACATTTGGAAAAAGTTTGGTATAAAAAAAAAAAATCCTCGTGCTGTCCCAGTGATGGTAGAAGAAAAAGCTGATCTGAAAGAGCAAGGAAAGTCAGCTCTCGCACTGAGTGCTCAGCTGTATCCTGGTACAAAGCATCAGTTACTGGGCAAATCCTGGAGGACTCGTTCACAGCATATGCTGGTGGAAGAATACATGCACAGTCCCATGCCTGGGAAGAAGCTGGAAAGGAACACAGCACATCCCCTTTCCCAGGGTCCTCCCTTTTCAGATGCTGAAATTCCATTGAGCATGGGTGAAGAATTGTAATGACTTGCGATGTTATCTAAATTCAGGTGAGTTTTTATGAAACAGAAAGAAAAACATGTCCCTAACACAAACCCTACCACACCTATGAGATTTTATGTGTCTGATCAATAGCATAATTAAACAGTTCTGAAGAAGATGTTTTTAAGGACAAAGCAGTCCTGCTTGCCATGCATTTCAGCTAAAACTGTTGAACAAATGTTCGACATGAGGAAAACAGTGGCATAAAAACAAAACATCCACTGAGTTATTTCAATGAATCAACCTTGAAAGCAGGCAAGAATTAGAAGTCATCTCTCACACTGTTATATCTCCCTGACACGGGATGGAGTAAAGTTTGATCTCTTAGGCTGCACATATGAAATACGGAATGTTTCTGTTGTGCTTTATTTAACTCAGTAGGCTCTATATTCCCTGAATCTAAAAGCTGTTCAAGCCTCCAACATATATTTTGCACAGATAATGTTAAGAGCTTGGCTTAAGATGGCAGACACATATGAAAAATGCTATTTGATTTGAAGATTGATGTGAAGTGTTTCTCATTTTCCCTTGAGGTATCGTGTTAATGATGTAACTTTCAAGCTGCCTTCATGAGAACTATATTTATATTTGTTTCTGTAAGGTGTTTGACATCTTTTGGGGGGAGCTGTAATACAAAGCATTACCTCTTACTGTGCAGTAATCAGGAGCATATGTTGTCCGGGCAAGTTAAGCACACACTTAATGTTAAGTTAAAACATGCTTCTGAATTAGGCAGAAGTTTAAGACCACATCTGAATGTTTTCTAGAACTAGGTCACTGGCTCTGAATATCTTTGAAGTTATCTGTAAAGAAGTCACTTTGCATTAAACCTGTCATATTCTAGATTCTTGTATATGACTGAATGAAGCAGTTAGCTGGTCAACAGCTTAACAACGAGTTCATAAAACAGGCTACCAGAAGCCTTAGCTTATAAACCCATGATCCCACTTCTCAATTCTTTTGTACCTACCTTTACCAGATACATCCCAGAAAACTGGAGTGAGCTAGATCCGCTGAGCTAGAGATCGTGCTGTAGGTTGGGAGAATTCCATGGAAGACATTTAGAGGACATGTAAGGCTAAAGTGTGGTGTAATTGTCACGTCTCTTGGTTCTTTGTTGAATTCAATGATAATGCAGGCAACTAGTGTTCTTGTGCTTGTGGTGTAGGTCTCAAAGGAATCAGATTTTAATGTGTTTATTTGATTTTGTGGGCTTCCACTCTAATGAGTGGAAGTGGGAATGGCAACATGCCAAAGCCACTCTCCTAACTTTTTATCTTAAGTGATAACTTTTCCCCTTGTATTTCAATTTTCTAGCCATTTACCCAATGGAATGTAGGAAAAAACCCCTTACAGACAGGTTAGTTCTTAGATTTTACCATTTCTTTTACCTCAAAAAGCAACTGAGAGTGGCCAAATAGAAGCCATTGCAAAAAAGACAGTTTAATCTGAAATTTAAAACCACTCAATTTTACAAAATTCTCTTTCCAAAAAGATTCCAAGACTGGAAACAATTTTACTGACAGGCCCGCTACCCTACCATCAAGAGGCAGGATTTGTTTAACACCAGTTTGTAAAAATCCCCAAAGGCGAAGTGTTTCTTCAGCACTTCCTTGATAATATAGGAAGCATGCATTTGCTAGTCGTAGCACTTTATGCCCACATAACTGTTAGCCTCATCAAAGCATAAACCCCCATTATTCGGGACAGCTGTTTCTTAGTCACCTTCAGAATATAGTAGTGAGAGGAATTCTATTTTTAAAGAATTTCCTTTATCATTCTGCAGTTCCTTAAAATGTATTTCTTTTATCTAGAATTCTGGCAGAAATCCGACCTCCTTCTACTCCTTCAATGAAGACAGAATGTGCTGCCTTTTGTTTGTTTGTTTGTTTGTTTTGGGTTTTTTAGTAATATGACAATTAAAATACCAATATTGTCTTTAAACAGTTTTTGTATTTTAAGTACTTTCATTCAGAGCATTTGACTGTAAGATCAGACATATTTTTGTGTCTCCAGCTGAACTACATCAACTAGTTATCTCTCACAACTATTTATTACTACCTTCCTCCCAACTGTACAGCTTCCTTCCTTTCAGATGACCTGTTTTCAAGTCTTCACTACTCTTTCCATCTCAGCCCTGTGTAGGAAGCATCTGTCCAGCTTCCTGGTGGGACTTAATTTAGATGTCTGCTCCTGAAAATGGATGTTTTGTCAGAGGCTCAAATTGTTATTCTTTTGGTGGTTGCACACTTAAACATTTTCTGAACTTTATGGTACCAGTCATGCAACACAGTAATAACTTGCATGGGAATAATGTCAAAATGTGATCCCTCATGTTCTCTTAATAGAACAAATAGGAGTATATTCACTTTGCAATGCATCTGATTGGGAAGGGCAGTTGACCTTCCTGTTGCACATTGCAGAATTTGGTCCAGCCTATCAGCGTACCCTGTTATAATTACTTAGACAAAAGTACCAGCAGCAGAAACAGCTGGCGAAAAATTCCTATGGAACATTTAATATTCTAGTTGAAAGTCCAGACTGATTTCTCTTTTCAGTTCTCAGGAGGTACTTGCCAACATACAGATTTCTTTTTTAGTTTTTGGTCTTCTGATGAAATGGCACATTTTCCATGAAAGGTGGTGCATAAAACTCATATTTGTGTGGAAAATGGTTTCCTTCCACTTTAAGTGGAAATTAATGTCTTTTATAGCTTCTCAAACTACTTCTGCCTATTTTGAAGGTATAAATAAAATACATACACTTCATAGGCCTTATACTAGTATCCTGTAGAGTGTTGAATTTCACTTAAGGTTAAGGTCAGCTTGCATTCTTAAAAAAAAGCACATTTTGCTCTTCTAATGTATAGTATCAGTATTTTCATTAATAGTGCACTCATTATTTCTATTCTGTAGTTCAACAGACTTAGGAATCCCAGTCAGTCCCCATGATTTTTTCCTACCACTGTAACTTTTTGTTATAGGAGTATTTTTCTATTACTGAGGAATTAAAGAGGATTTAAAGATAATTTAGGGCCTGGTTAATAATAGATGTTGATTTTTCTTCTTGTTCAACAGCTATAGATGTGGTTCTTCAGGAGATGCTTACATGGTCTGTCTGCCTGAACCTAGTATGTATTTTGTGTTTAAAATGTTAGGTTTACTTTACATTCATACTGTTTGCTTCTAAATAAGTCTGCTACAGGTCTTTTACTTGGGTTTTTTTCAATGGCTACAGAGTTTCTAAGACCTTCTTTTTCTTTTTCTTTAAATCTCTGTCCTTTTAATTCCAATTACATCTGTTTCGTGATTACTGTCATCATTGCATCCAAATCCTTGGTGCAGGTCCTTTAAAGTCAACCTGTTCTAAGACTTGATAATTGCTATCAGTGATTATTCTGCTTTTTTTGCATATGAATGTTACAAGAAGAAATTCATGGAAGCAAATATGTTAGCCACAAGGAGGTCCGTAGGTAGTTGATCACTGGAAACTACATCTCCATGCTTCTCCTGTTCTTACACACTTCCTTAGGCATCCAGCATGAGCAACAATCAGAGACAAGATACTGAGCTAGATGGACTTTTGGTCAGAGTCATTTCAGCCATTCTGGTCTTCTTAAGCCTTGTTCTTAAATGCTGCTTTCCCCCCATCTCTCAGCTAAAGTGGAACACATTTTAAATCCCCTACTCTGTTCTTTGAACCACAAATTAGTCCCATCAACAATTCCAAATTCTCGCACTGCAGCCAGCTCCTATGCTATTACACGTTTTTATCAGTTTTCTCAGAAGACAAGTATCTGTTCTGAGAATATTTCCTTTTCTCAAATAGTTACTCCCTCAAATTTGTTTCTAGGCTCTACCTGGAAGTTTTATGAGTAGGAAACAGTTTTGCACTCTTCCACAAACTGAGCTAGAAAGCATGGTTCTCAGTAAACATTTAATTTAATCAACACCTCTCCAGTTGCCTTTCAGGATTTATAGATTATTAGAGATCTGAACGTAACACAAGAACACCTTAAGGGTCAGCATGTGCAGACATTCTGGCATTCCCCAAAGATTTGTAGCTTAAGGAATTTGGCAATTTCTCCCTGTTTAATAACTCTGACTAGATTTCCCTCCAATTTCTTTTTGAAAAGGTACTATTTCTTAGTTTCTGCAACATACTGTAGATAAATGATACCTTCTGTAAATTAACAACTTGTTGTGTGAATGCTTACAGTATGCTTTACTGGTTGTGTATTATGTCCTGTGGTGTCCTTTGGTGTCTCTTCTAACACAAAGACTGTATCAGAACTGTAATATATCTTTATTGATATTCTCTAAGTTAATACCAATTTAATAGATTTCTGCCACACACACACACACACACACACACACACCCCCACCCCCACACCCTATTTTTTCCCAGGCTGAAGAAGCAAAGCTGCTTTTACATGTATCTAGGAATGTCTCAGTCTAACTACATTGGTGCCTTCCTTCTTCATAATGTGACCCAGGCTCCAGATGCTGCACGTTTTCTTGTCTGAGGTCCCCTACATTGTCCAAGCTATCAGCTGTTTCTAGATCATTCCCAATGCTAATGAACAGGTATTTCACCTAATATGATTTCAGACTCTCTGTTTTATAATGAGGGTAAGAGCTGCCTCTTTAGTGTTGGAGTTCAGTGGCAGGGATGCTTGCTATGGGAATAGGAGGGTTGGAAACTG
>NW_010392737.1:17335-48544 GCF_000710305.1 Buceros rhinoceros silvestris
CAGGAATGCTTGCTATGGAAATAGGAGGTTTGGAAACTGCCTTCCCAATGGTTAATGAAGATTCAAATTTAGATGTCCCACTGAGGCACAGCTTCAAGGTGAAGAAGTAGCCTGGATTTAACAAACAGGTCAACTGTTCAGGACCCTCACCTGAGTAGTGGGTAACATGAGGTTAAACTCCTGAAATGGAGGAGGCAACCAAACCGACATCACTACTGTCCAGGGCAGCACAGCAGTCATTCAGCTCGCCTGCGCACCACTGCCCTATTCCCCACTGTGGCTTTAAATAAAAAGAAGGGGCTGGGATTTCAGATATCTGGTTTCTTACTAGCCAGATAAAGTGCTTTTACTTCCTGTGGCTGCTGATTATGAGACACAAAACTGCCCCCAAGACCTTCAGGGGAGGTCAAAGAAGGGAACTTACTGCATTCTGGAGACACCTAAAGCTTATGTGTTTCAGTACTTAAATTGTAAAATCTGCTTTTTATCTACCTGGTGATAAGTCTATACAGTGGAAAGGCAAGGTTTCTAAGTTTTAATACAGTTTCAGATGCTACAGCATTTACCATATGCCTGTCTTTTCAGATTTTCAAAACCAGACACAATTGGTTCCTTCCATTCTTTGGAGTTCAAAAGGCTTTGTCACCTAGTCTGAATATTTGTCAAATCTCAGCTTTATGATTTAGGGGGAATGGGATTGAAATGGGATATTAAATTAATCCTGAATTATCTAAATGCCTCTTGAACCCGAAGGTGTGTTTCTTCCACAAATAATTCAGTTACTTGGAAAATGATTAGTTCTTATTTGGCTTCCCCATTTTCACCATTAAAGGTTATTAAAAGTCTGTGCTCTTCTTTCTATATGCTTTCTTTTTAAAGAAGACTTCCATTTTTACCCTTTATCAGACTCACCTCCTAAGAACTGTCTTTCCTTTATCCATTGCTATTTTTATTAAATACTATCATACTATTCTGGTCTTGCTCTGACAGATTTCCAGTGAAGTATTTTTGACTTGTGAGTGTTTTAGCTATCCTTATATTTAAGGGAGTACTCGTTATACCTGTGCAGTAATTAAAGTAGTTTTTTCATATTTCACTCTAAAATATTCTTTTAGGTAGGGTTGGTTTTGTTGTGTGGTTGGTTTTTGTTGGGGTTTTGTTTTGTTTTGTTTTGTTTTTTTCCCAATGCACTTTTTGCTATTAGTTCCTTGTGCTTCTGTTGTGGTTTCTGGTTTTCTATCTTCACGGGGCTTCCCAGCAGAAAGTCACTTCCTTTGGTTATATGGAGCCAAAGAAGAAGCTTCCTGAGAAGCCCTGCTGACACGGACAACTGGGCCAATATATTGGGTCTAGATGTAAAGTGGGGGCTTTAGATGTGGCTTTTCCTTTGAAGATCTGATCTGCCCTCTCACTGAACTTCAGTCTTCATGCTGCACTTCTCTTTTTAGGCCTCAGAACAGGTGATTCCATGTTGAGACCTAACATCTGCAATGATTTAGTCAAATACTTAATTTCATAACTGTAATTATTCAATGGTTCTAAGTGGAATATGTTACAGATGTAAAATTAGCAAAGTAAACATATTTTTAAAGGTTGGATCGCAAGTTCTTAAAGCTGAAAAACATTATGATCAGTGGTTCTAATTACACCCTTTTCATTAAAATAATCGTATGTAATTCTGAAATAGCCTAAATGTGGGGAGTATCTTCTTAGGAAATAGCCAGACATTTTTTCTTTGGACCTTTAAAGTCCAGAAAATTATTAACTCTAAAAGGGTTAAAGCATTTTAAAAGCAAAGTATTTTAAAGCTATATTAGAACTGAAAACATAATTCTGAGATGGGAATCCCAATGTAATACGCAAAGATTTCGTATTCAAAGGTAAAGAAATTAGTCTGATTGAGATAGTCTCTCATTTTAGGCTTAAAATTCAATTTGTAATACATTTTCAATATCTTTTTTCTTCCTGAAGAAGAGAAAAAGCTTCATATATAAGTTGTACTTAGAGATGATGGTTGGATAAAGCTCTTTTTAAAAAATATTGCCCTGTAAGTAGCTATAAAGAGCTCTTACAAGGATTAAAATGCAAAACTCTTTCTGTTCAACCAACTGTAATGCTTTATAAGGTAGCCAAAGAATTAAAACAAATCAGGAAGTCACGGAAGAATGTGCGACATAAGTGCTGGTGCTGCAAGTTTCCCCTTACTGTACTGAAAATGATACTAGATTCAACTACGAGCCAGAACTTCTGTTTGTACAAATAATCAGTGATCCTTTGGCTTTGGTGGCTCTATACCAATTTCCTGCATCTAAGGAACCGATACTATAACTCCACCAATTACAATAAAATTCTGTATTTTTCATTGCAGAGAGGTTGCCATTTGTAGAATGATTTGGAAGACAAGTGAAGACTTTGAACTTATGCTATATCCTCATCCTCTGGAATTTGAATAAACAATTGTGTTTTTTGAAATCCATAGGCTAAAGTCTCCCAATACAAATGGAATAGTGAAACCCAGTTTCATAATCTGATTTGTTTATATGATATGATGCCATTATTACATTTTTTGGTTTTCTCTTCCCTTTCAGTTTTTTTTTTCTGAGTGTATTCTACACTAAGTTATCTGACCAAAATCACAGTAAACAATAGTACTAATAGTTGCTTTTTAGGTTTGTTTGGTGTTTGGTTTTTTAAGGAGAGTTTTCATTGTATTCTGGGGCTGGAAATACAAATTCTAAGCCCACTAATTGGAAGTTCAGGTTGCAGACGGTGAAGAACTCACACCTGGATTGTCACTGCACTCTTCATGTAAAAGAAGAGAGCTCTCTCATGTGTTGATCCCTGTTCTTGCTGTGTAGAGAAAAGGCTGCATCCTTGCTGCAAGAAATTTCCCAGTTTCTTTTGAACCTCGAAGTGGACCGGAAGCAGCATAATGGCAGACATTTGAAAGTTTGCTGGTCAACATGATTACACTGAGGAGGTGAGCACAGGCATGTAATCTCTCAACCCTCCCATTGTCAAGAAAACAGCTTCTGTGATTGTGTAATTATTAGCAACCTACACCCATGAGGATTCATGACGAGGATTATTACCGAACTGCATGGCCAAAAGAGGGGTGGTAAAAGGGTCTGCAAAGGCCCAGAACAAGTATTGAATCACAGCAGCTCACTGTGGCTATCACATTTACTCATTTCTGATTTCTGGAGATTGTTGAGCTGCTGGGCAGTCTGTTACGCACAGACAAATGACTCCCCATGACAGAATAACAACCAGTTGGTATTTTTTTTTCCTATGAAGTGCCTTCTATTGTGCGTGGTCTGCTGTGCTATTTGACCAGTTACAAATTGCCTGACATTCAAAAAAATCTGAGAAATCTACAAATGCATGGTGATAAAATTCGCCATTTCAAGTTTTACATTCCTTTAGGAAGTGAGAGGCTGGTTTTTATTCCACATTTGAACAACGCCTCATGCAAGAGGCTTTATGCTTTCTCAAGCCCTCCAACAAGTGCTATGTAATACATTGTTTGGTTCTGGTTTTTATTCAGAGAGATGAAAATTCTTCTTCTGTAGCATTACTGTGAACTAGCTTTGAGTACCAAGCAAGGATGAAAGAAACTTCGGAAACTTAAACAATCATTCTGTTGTTGGAAGTTTATTTTTAAAACATGGAGGAAGGAAAAGAGCTTGATGTTGTGGTTTCTAACTGATATTTGAATTTTTATATCAGGCACAACAATTATATGAGACATTAAAATGTGAATAGTAAGTTCTGTTTCTCAGGCTTGTATCTTGAATCCATCTTCCCCTCCAATGCAAAAATCAAAGCAGGCTTTCTTCTGTAGTAACACTTCTTGGTAGAGACCAACGTGCTGCCTGCCTTGACTGTACTGTGATCTGTTGAGGAGTGAGCAGTCACGGCTAGCTGACACTGTCCTGAGCTGTACCTTACTCTGCCTCTTCCAAACTCTTACAGGCTTTCTCTGGAGGTAGCCTGAGCCCTTTCTCTGAGCTTGTGACGGGCCAAAGATAGAATATACAAACGAGTCACGGAGTTTAAATCCACCCTACGAGACAGAATTTGCTCTTGTTTTTACGCTGTGTGTTTGTGCGATGTATGGCACCTTCCCATTTCCTCTGAAAAAAACCTTTTGCTGACCTGCCTTATGGTATACCCTCTTGTTTGAAATGAAAACGTTCTGATTGAGCAATATGATTTAGGAAGATTGATCATTTTAATGGTGTTAAAAACATTAGCTTTGATATCTCGACCTTCACCCTCTTTTACTACTGGGGTGTGTTCGTCCCAGCCAGCAGCCCCACACCCACGCAACTGCTCATGCACTTTGGAAATTCAATTTAATTTATTGCTTTAATATATTTAGTTGCTGGTTTGGGTATTGGGAAGCAAAGAAGACAAACATTAAAACATTTTTCCTTCCCCTTTCCCAGGCTCAGCTGCACTCCAGACACACCTCCTCCCTGTTGTTGTCTCCACAGGTTACACTCAGTCCTTTTGGTGGGATGATGAGTGGCACAGTGGGTTGAGGTCAGTATGTAATGGTTTCTCTCTGCCTCTCCTTGTTTCTCACCCTTTTCTTCCGCTGCTGGTTCTCTCATACTCATTTCCTCTGCTCCAGCATGATTCTTCTGTGGGCCACAGTCCCTTTGGGAGTGTGCCTGCTCAGTCATGGAGCACCTCCATGTCCTCTGACCTCCTTATCCGCTCAATCCCTTGTTTCTTCCTTGTTGCCTTGTTCCCTCCTTGTCTCTGTGGTGTTCCCTCCCAGGTTTGTCTCCTTCCTTTTGGCATTTTCTGTCCTTTCCTCAGCCTGTTTTCACAGAGGTACTGCACATGTTCTGATGGGCTCCATTTTAGCACATGGTGGGTCCATGGGTAGAGCCAGCCAGAATTGGCTGTGACCAGCACAGGGCACGCCTGACCTCTTCTGCAGGGGCCATCCCTGCAGTTGCATGACCAGGATGAGTAGGGAGCACAGGAGGCCAGAACAATATCTGCCCAGTTTCAGGTAGAGAGGTAGGAGTAGGCAGGTCAGATTGCATCATCAAAGGGCCTACTAGGATATCATTTAACAGGAAGGAATCCGGGAGGGATCTTGAAGCTCATTCATAATTTTAAATCTAACACATGTTTCAGGAAAGAACTGAACCATAAAATCTATGCTTTTCCCTGTTGCAAAGTAAAATTAACTCTATGTGGAAAGGAGGTTAATTGTGTAACAGTATTTTGGCCTGAAATCTAGTGCTGAGTCACAATTTGATGTTTCAAGAGCACTGTTGCCAGTTTATTTTTCTTTATCTAAGTCATGCCAGAAAAGTGCTACAAAATGGAACTCGTAGTTAAAAAAACTACATACATGTATAAACGTATTTCAATTAAAAATGTATTTTGAAACCTTGTGGTTCAAATTTTGCAAAGGCAGCTTGCATCTGAAACCAGTAGAAATGGCTGATGCTCACATCAGCTTAAAACTGCTTCCACTCAGGATTCATAACCATGCTAGTTCTTGACCATGGCTCTTGGTTGAGGGAGTACAGGTATTTGTAAGAGTTTCATGGCAAATGCTGAGGAAATTGTGTAAAACATGCCTCTGAAAGACTTGGCTGCAAAGAGCTACGGCACAGGATAGATTATGTCAGCATTAAGAAGTTTTGTCCTGAAAAATGTGGAGTTCTCATCCTGTAGGATGTAACATCATGGCTTGGATCTGCTCAGAAAGCATGTGGCAAGTTAGCGAGTACAGCTTGTCTGAATCTTTGCTGAATGCTTCAGCAAATGCCATAGAATTGGGCCTGGGCTACAAACAGGAGCTTTGAAGCAGAGTTTGGGAATTTCCTCAAACACTTATTTTGAGGTCTAGTTCGGTCCACTTCTTACGCTGAACTAAGCAGGAGGTTCAGATAAAATCTCAAAGTCCACTGCAGTCTATATGGGGCAGATAAGGGATGTAGATTTTTGCCCTAGGCGTACCATACCACTTGCAGGTTTGTTAGGATGTGCCATAGCTAAAAGGAGTTTCTCCTGGTGCTTAGAATCTGCATGGTTCGGACAATAGTTAAAATATTTAACTTTTATTTCATATCAGTATAAATTGTCCTTCTTTTGTGCAGAATGAAGGGCCATGCTAGCAGTTTACTATACCTTTACTCTCAAAAAATTCCCTAGCCAAAACACTTCCCTAAAATCAGCTATTTAATGCAGCCCCTTTGCCAGCCCATTGCTGTGTGAGCTCAGTCTCATTTACTTATGAAACCAGTCAGATTCTTGTCTTGCGTGTGAAGCTAAAATTCTAGGTAAGTGTCCAGACTTTTTTTTATTTAAACTTTCGTAAGGTGTGACTTTTTCTTTTTTGGAGTAAATTCAGCTGTGTAAATGGTATGACCATTCAACAATACCTTGTACACTCTAGGCTTTGGAATGCATCAGGAGTGACTGAAGAGTTCTGCCAAGGCCACCAAAAATCAGTTTGGAGTTTGAGTTAGACAAAAGCAATTTTAGAAAAGTGAATTTCTTAAAATAAGGGGATCTTTACAGTAGAGATTCGTGTCTTTCATTTCTGCAGCTCTATACCGCAATAATATGTGGCCACCATTGCAGTTAAAGGATGAACATGGCCCATTCTGGTTTTAGAATCAAATTAGATCAGTTTATAGAAATACTTGCTGCACTGAAATCAAAGAGAAAAATCCCTTCAATTTCAGTGAGGTCAATTTTTGGATTTCCAGGATTTCACCATATATTCTTGGTCATCAAGACTGAAAAAACTTTTACAAATTTTGACAGTACTTTGTAACATACATACCTGAGGCATAATTATCAGGTTAGAACATTTGTGGTTAGTCTTAGATTTATATTTATGTATCTTGACTCTCCTTTACATTTTACAACATCACACACAGATCAATCTTGCATCTGCTGAAATCACTGCCAAAATATCTAGTATTTACAAGAGATTATAGTAAAAATATGATTAAAATACTGATATATTGATTATTTTTATTTAAAATTCTGAATAATAATGTCAAAGACAAGAGAAAAAAAAGCCTTCAAGGCAACAAAACCTGATTATTGTAATCTGTAACAAGTATAAGTAAAAAAGAGCTATTAAGGAATTGTTTCTGAGTAATGTTGTATATCAAGTATAATCCATGTTAAACGGGCTGAAAATGTGTCTATTTTCACTGTTCATTAAACAATCAGATTTGCTTCTGGAACCTACAATTAGTCTGAGGGTTTATGTATATTCATATACAGTCATATGCTAATCTGCATTAAACTTGTCCTAAACTTGTTTCAACTGTGTCTGCAAACCAAAGGGACTTAAACACTTGCGTTTAATTCAGGTCAGTATTTTCTTTAGGAAATAATTAGTAGCTGTGCTGACTAAGACTAAATGTCAGCAATAACTCATTTTCATTTCATATTGTCTTTAACAAATATATTTACAACAATGTGGATAACTAAAAGTTACAGTAGTAATGAAACTGGAAACTTTAGTAATAAAAAATAATCTTTAAAAAACCCAAAATACAGTGTTGCAAATGTTTTATTTCACTAAAGTACCACTTTCTAATAATAAATTACTTTTATCTATGTTATTAAATATATTTTATTTCATAATTGGAAATAACACAGAGTTATTTAATTTAGTTAACTTTATACTAAGGCAATTATTGTTTATTTTGAAACATACAATTTTTAAAATATTGTTTATTTTAAACAGGATTCAAGTTTCAATATCTAAATAATGGTAAGTCTGCAATGTCTTTATTCTCTTTCATTATTGAGTGATTCAAATATGCTACAGAAAACTCTTAGGCAAACTCAGATTAGAGGGGCTTTTTTAGAACAAGGTGTTCTAAAATTGTAATAAACTGTTTTCTGAAAATCCGCACTCGGTTTCTTATACAGGCATGGTATAACCTTTTCTCTGAATAACCACTTCGTAACTTGTGTAATAAATTTTTGTCATGTCAGTGTCATTAAAGGGTAACTTTGGCTTCATAAATCATGTTACACAGGTGATACATACCTCTGTATTACATACTGTAAAACACTCCAATACAGTAATGCCCTTTATGTAAACTTTACAAATTAAGGAAATGAACCTTGAACCATTTGCACAAGTGAGTAATGTTACCCATTTGAATTGTCCCACTGACCTCAAAGAGACTTCTCAAAGGAGTGAGAACTCTCTCATAAGAGTAAACAATTAATAATCCTTCGGTGTCTGCAAAACACTCCTTGCAGCAGGTTATATATTCTATATAATCACTGTATTTGTTTGGTATTTTCTGACTGATAATGTTGAAAGAACCAGCCTGGTCTTTGCTGGCTTCTGACAGAAAAATATTCTTGCAGAGTTTTCCTGACCAAGACGTACTGGGCCAGGCTTTTGAAGATGCGCTAGAAGTATTGCAGCAGCACTCTGACAGAGAAATGCAGTATTCACCGGGTAAAAAAGACCAGTATTCCATTTATATTATTGCCACTTTGTATTTTTACAAGAAAGTACATCTTGAAACACTTAAGTGGGAGAGTAATTTCCCAGAAGTGGATTAATGGACAGCAGAGGGGTATGTGGCAGGTTGGAAAAGGGGAAGAATATTTAGAGGGTTTCCACCCCTCCATTAGTACTTCCCCATGTGGCATGCATTAAGAAAACATGCAACAGCACAAGAAAACTGTTTGACGGTCAGTCCTCCTCTACCTTCCCCCCAGCACTAGCCTAGGTGTTTTGAGCTCAGATTTCCTGTAATCAGAGGCTGTATGACCGTGATGGAACAGCCATTTTCATTTTAATGTTTTAGTTGAAAAATTCCCTTCTGTTATGCTGTGAATAAACTCATATACAAATTAATTCCAGTGCAAAAAAAAAAAAAAACAAAAAACCACCAAGAATCCAACAGGTGAAATTAATTTCTACAATTACTTTTTTTTTACATTAATATATAAATTTTAAGTATTTTTATGCAGAAATGATAGTTTGAGTCTGGGTGATTAATAGAAAAGTAGGTTTCTTAGCTTCAAGAGTTTTATACTTTACAAAGCTTAAAATACAGGCAAGCTGTAAATTGTTTCCATTAGGGCAAGGTTTTGGCAATTAAATTACTCTCAAATTTAAAATCTGTATTTGGTGGTTTTGCCTTGTAAATAGAAATGGAAGGAGTAGAAAATAAGAGACTCTAAAATAACAAAATATCTACTGTCTTCTGTGTGGAATACATGTCATAAGAGGAAGTTTATTTACATATTATCTATTTTATACTGAAGTGTAAATAGGAACAATTGGTCTGTATCTTCAGCTGTTGTTAATAAACTTCTGGCTCTACTGCATTGGTTATTTACGCATGCTGAAGGTCCCACTATTTACACATGCTGATGTTCTTGCCAGTATCTGTTGTAAGGGACAATGGACAGAGGTATTAAACATTGCAGCTCGGTGTTAAATATGTCCTACAGCGGCATCCACATTTCCACTTGCGATAGGTGTACCCTCCGAAATCTTCCTCTTAACCACCTGCAGTGTAATTTACTGCAAGTGCCTCAGGCCGATGTTCTCCTCTGCTTCTTTTAAATATCCTGAGGTCCTGGATTCCTTCCGTGACATTCTTTCAGGCACTGCAGACGCTCTCATGCTCCTTCACTTCGTTCATGACCAGAGACTCTGACTTGCATTGTACTAATGGCCCGCAGAACCGGGCCTTTTCCTTTCTAATGCAAGTATTGTAGTAGTCTGTAATAGTCCCATTCATTATGTTTTTTGATCTGTTTGGCTCTCCTTTTTCTGTTAACCAAACTATTTCACGATACTATGAAATATCTGACATTTTATCTTAACAAATACTGCTTTTCATCATGAAGGCAAACAAAATCAGCCCAAGGATGTATTTAGCAGTATCAGTACGGAATATGCTGGATAACCTGTTGACATGAAACTTGTTAGCTCTGGAGAATTTGTTATCTAGAAGGCAGCTATAGGATAAATGCTCTTTAATAGACCCAGCAGCATGCTAGATTACTTGCTGCTGTGTTTTCTTCCTTATTCTGTCCGTTTTACTCACTTAGGTTTCTTTTGTTCCATCCTCCTAATTCTCAGGTTATAAAAATTGCCTGACCGTGATCAACCACCACCACCACTTCCGAGCAAGCCCCAGCTACTCTGCAGCACCATCTACAGAGGAGCAAGGGTATAGCTGGAGAAATGTGATTGTAAGTGAACTGGTTACTAATAAGAGTCAGACATAAATGGAATATTGGCTGCCCATTTGTGATTTCTAATACAAATCCTTTATGCTAAGGATTTAGATTATGCTAATCTAACAGAAACTAGGTCTGGCCGGGCATGATTCAGATGAAACTACCTTGGGAAATATTTGCAAAGCATGTCTGAAAGTCTCCTTCTAGGAGTCATTTTAGCTATTTGCCTCTGGTGCTCCTCTGTGGTTCATCATGTAACATGACAACTAAGAAACAAACCTACTTAGTAAGATGGGGATAAAGGGCTTCTCTCTATTATCTGGGAACAGGCAGAGAACAACAGCTTCCAACCTCTAAATAGTTTCTGCCACTGTGAGAAAGTACCACACCTTTGATATCTTCAACAGCAGTTTGCTTTAAGAGTGCTGGAAAGACCAGCATTATCTGAACTCTGAGCTCATCTTCAGCCTGCAGAGTCCATATTCATTTTTAAAAACTCTGGGAGCGTGAGCTCCAGGAGTGACGGAAAACAAATATCACAGGGAAGATGACTTCAGGTAAATGGATTCTGAAAAAGTCCATTTTGAGCCAGCAGATTAGTCTCTGACACAGAAACTACAGAGTCCATAGAGACCACTGCCCAGGGGGCTCTAGTCTTCTACTAACTCTGGAAACAGAGTCCGCCGTTCCTCCTCTGCTTCCGGCAGAAGGGTTGAAGGTCCAGAGGGAGACGGTTATTCCGTTTGCCCTCTTAATTTCATCCCAGTGGGCAGTCATTCACACTGGACGTAAACTATTGCTGCTTGTCACTGGTACAATACACTGCATGCCTACATGGCTGAGAAAAGTCTTCCATGGGTGAGGTGATGAAAGGTTGCATTTTGAAGGCTTCAGGCAATTAATTGCTGCAAGTTTCTTTTTCCTCAGATAATGTACTTTATTAGTAACTTGTCACTGTCTTAATTCTTGAAGAACAGTGCAGCAGATTTATATGCAGATGAGACTGTCTACCATACGCTGCAGAGTACTCCAGAAAGCCAAGTGATGCATGCTCCTGCTAGCCAGCCAAAAGCAGGAAAAGGTGTGTAGAAAGAGCGTATCTTGATATGTACATCATATTACTTAAAAAATGTCTCAGAAAATCATGTTTTATCTTTTTCCTGATAGTTTTTTTTAATTTCTTTTTAACAGGAAAAATAAAGTTAAAATTTAATGGTAAATAGAATAAAACTGCTAGAGTTCAATTCCTGTCTGCTAAATCTCATAAGCTAAGACAAATCTGTTATCATCCTATTCTGTCCTCTTGTTTAGTACATGGGAAAACAAACCAGATATCTGTTTCATTCCAAAGCATCTGGGATGAAGTCTGATGCAGAGAAGTAAATCTAGCTACCAATAACATCTTTATCTACTTTAATAACTTAATTTATTTCATGTGGTCTGAGAAGGAGTGGTTTTCTTAAAGGTTTTTTCACACGCATGAATATTTTTGCACCTGATTTTGTGCCTTTCTTTGTTTACTTTTGAAATTATGTCTTAGTTTTGTCACCTCCAGTGTACATTTTTATAGCTATTTTTGTGCTCCTTTTAGTTCACTTCATTCGAGCAGATACCTATTTTGCAAAGAATAGGCCAGGTGACATTGGTCATTGCAGAATTTGTTTATTGCTCTCATTCTTTGGTTTTTGTTTGGGACTCCTCATCCTTTCATTGAGTCTGCTACATGAGATTTCTGCGGCTTCCACTTGAGCTGTTGTACCTACTTTTGACCAAGGGATCTTTTTGAGCATCTTCCTGGTTTTGGTGCTCTTTGAAATCCCCTTTTCTCAACTTTAACCAGATGATGTCAGCTTTTGGTATCGTCTCTTCCCATTGATGCTGAACGCTGTGGTTTCTGTTGCTTAATAGCTACTACTACCACTACTACTGCAAATTCCTTGGGATGATGGGAATAGTAGCCTATCCTTTTAAGGTCTGTATTTCTAGTACTTGAAATTCACCACTGCAAATCCAAGCCTTTCACTCCAGAAATGTTGCTTTTCTAAGTCTTACCCGGTGTTTCACTACGGTATTTTACACGTCAGCATCTGAATTCACCTTCAGTTGTTACTGCTTTATTATACCTAATTTCCTATTTCATATTTCTTTTACATTACTAGCAGTCTTTTCCAGAAAGCCCTACTGCATAAATATTCAGAATGGCTAACTATTCTTACGAGATATTTTGTGTCCTCTTATGGGTTTCTGTGTGTCCATGGCAATGTTCTTGCCAGAAACTGTGATTTGGAGGACTATTTCCACTATACGTAAATAAGTTTAGTCCTCTTGGCTTCTCTTTGAGATATTAGAGGTTTTCCGTACACTAGCAAATAGTGTGACCCTTTAGGGAATAGGTCTGTAGATTAAACTGTCAGTAATGAGGACCCAAAATCTGTGTTTAAAGTGTTTCATAGTTATTTAGTTAGCAGAAACTCTAGGCTGGCCCCAAGTCCTGAAAGATGCAGCGACTTAGATTTGCTTCTGGAAAGCGTCTTTGAGTTAGGCCTCCTCTGAAATGAGTCCAGTTGATGCATGTCAAGACCATTCCATGATCCAAGCTAAAGCTTGGTGAGTGGAGACAATCAAGAAGGGTACTTCAGAAATGCATCTGAATTAGACACACCCAGAGAGAATTAGATGGCTTCGGGACAATTCAGCACAAATATCTAACGTAGACACTCCGAAACACACTCTGGAGGAACCATCCTCTCTCCAGTGACTACCTAAGAAACCTGCAGACACTAGCTTGCTACCTTAGACTGATGTTTTGGGCCTGGTTATGAACACCACTAGTTTATGCAATGAGGTACAGTACAAAGATCTGTGATCTAACCCCAGCTCAAGCAGGTTCATCCACATTGTGCAGCACTTTGGAGATGACAGCTGGGCTCTAGAAACATAGCTGCATTAACACATAAAAGCAAACAAGCCCTCTCAAATTGAGGCATCAGCTAGAGAAAATGTGTCTAGAAATAAAAGCTTGGGCAGAAATGACAGCTGAACTAAGAGGACAGACAGCATGAAATCAGATGCTGTTGCAGACGTTCTATTTTCCAACAGAACCTTAGACTGCAGTAGTCTGTGTATTTTCCCCTGATCTTATTTGTTCTACCACAGGTTCTTACGTTTATAGGGTAATTTGTGTTGGAGGGGACATAAGGAGGTCACCTACTAAGAAGTGTTTGCTCTGACCAGACAGCATTCTTCACCAGTTTGCTTTTAAGCTTCTCTTCTTGGTAATATTACATGCATTTCTAGCAGAATATGTACTTCTAGTTGCAGGTCAATTTTTATTTAGATAATGAAACTTTATTAATTTTTTGGAAAGTACCTCTGATTTCAAGCTCTTCTTCTTCCTAGTTTGACTGTCACTTCTCTCCTCTTTCCTTACCACCAGATGCAGAATTACTGTCATCCCTAACAGATGTCTTGGCTTGACCTCCGTGTTCCTTAGCAACTGTCACTTTTCCCCCATTCCTAGTTTAAAATAGCCATACAAGACAAGACTTTATGAACTTTAGGTGCAGCTGCTTGTTTCCACATTGGTTAAAGTGGAAGCCGTTCTTCTGCATAGAACCTCCTTTCTGCAAAATGTTCCTCTTTATCTCATAGTCTTAAATTCTTCCTCCTTACAGCAGCTTCTTGGCCACCCTTGGCTTTGTGAAGGGAACTAGAAGTACTTCAGAGAGAGGGATACACAAGTCTTAAGTGAAATTAAAAAAGTCTCACTAGTAAACTTGAGAACACCCTGTGGGGAGAAGCACTTTGTTAATTGACAAATACTGCAGTACTGAGCTTGTTTTATTCTGCATAGAAATGCAAGTTGACTCTTCTACACATTTTTAGAAAACTGCAGGTTGCCAGAAGGTCTGTCTCCTTATTGACTAGGTGAGGTTTGTAGTTCAAAACTAGCTTACTCTTCCCACTCATCAGAAACTACCTTGCATCCCCAAAACATTCCTGAGACAAAATTGAGTCATATCAAAGTCTTTGAGTTTTGATTAAGCAGGGAAAACATTTATTCAAAAACATTCAGACTGGCTTTCCGGGACCAATTTCCTGCACTGTCTGAGGATATAATTTTCTGCAGAGCGTTCCTTGACCATGTATCTGCACAGCACATGTCTGAAGACTGCTGAAAGTGGCTTCTGGCACTTACCACACAGGAAATCACCAGATATTTGTCATGATCCCCAAATAACCTGCTCTTGAAACTCTAATGTCCAAATCCCTTTCTGTCACCACAAATCTGTTGGTGGTCTTCTGTTGAGTAGTTTATACTGATCTTTTAATTTGTGACAGGGTATTAGGTTTACATATGCTTTGCCTGTAGGATTCTTTCCAGTGAAAAGACAACTGCTTAACTTTTTAAAAAAGTTTGACATTTTGTACTTTATTTCTTAATAGGCAGAAAAAAGCTTCGACTGTTTGAGTACCTGCATGAGTCTCTGTATGATCCAGCTATGGCAAACTGCATTCAATGGGTGGATAAGCCCAATGGTGTCTTCCAGTTTGTCTCCAAAAACAAGGAGAAACTTGCAGAGCTGTGGGGAGAAAGAAAGGGAAACCGCAAGATCATGACATATCAGAAAATGGCCAGAGCACTGAGGAATTACGGAAGAACAGGTGAAATCATTAAAATTCGAAGGAAGCTGACGTACCAGTTCAGTGCTGTTGTTTTACAGAGACTTGCTCCATCTTATCTCTTGGGAAAAGAAACAGTTTATCATCCGTACATTCAGTCTAATCAAGAATATCAGTGTGCAGATGACTGGATCAGTTACAATAATTATATGTATAACACCGGTTATGCATTACAGCATGCTAACAGCTAGACATATCTTTCACACAAACAGGTCTTTGTTAGCTAGTAATACTTTCCAGCACAGGAACTCTTCTCTGTATATAGCTTTTCCTTTAAGATATCGTACAAACACAAGAAGAGGAGGGTTTTAAAAATTGTATTGGTCTAGTTTTATTCCCTTTGAAGTTAATGATAAATGGTCATTGACTATTGAAGAAAACTAGAAGCTCTAAGGCATGTTCTGTTCTCCATGATGTTAATCAGAATAATTACTTCAGAGTCAAGCTGGTATATCCAAGTTCAGGGTCAAGGCTTTTGTCTGTTAGTGGACATCAAGGTTCCCATCCCGATAACACTCATTGGAAGATATGTGCAAATCCCCACATTTCCAATCAGAATTTAGATGCTGTTGTCTCCCTGTCAGTGAGTATACCTGAATTAGACAGGGAAGAGATTTGCCAACTGCATGAAGCTACTGTCTGTTTTTTATTTCGATGGTCTTTATTAAGAGATCTTTTCTGAGTGAATGCCTGGCTGAAGGGTAGAGACCACATGAAGGTGCACCTGTTGGCCAAGTTCTTAATTCTTAATCACTTAAATTAACATATCTTAGTACAGATCCTGACATGTGGTATTAGTATCGCCAGGTGCACGTTTCACTGTTGGCAGTGGATTCATTGGGAAAGTGACCATACCATAAGAGTGTTAGTAAAGGATTATGCTTTTCATGAAGTTATTTACAGCTCTTCCCCCACTAATATGAGAAGATACACTTGTATCCAAGAGTTTTGTACTCACCTAAGAGGCATAGCATTGTTGTTTATTTTTGGACTCATAATTTTATGTATAAAAATACAATTTCACTTCTCCAGCTCTTCCTACATGGGAACGTAGCTGAAAGACTTTGTGATTTTCCACTCTCTTCATTGGGAA
This sequence comes from Buceros rhinoceros silvestris, assembly GCF_000710305.1. Taxonomy (NCBI): domain Eukaryota; kingdom Metazoa; phylum Chordata; class Aves; order Bucerotiformes; family Bucerotidae; genus Buceros; species Buceros rhinoceros. Next base: position 33,333 of record NW_010392737.1, read on the forward strand.
GAAGAACTAAATTTAGGTATGCCAGGATGATACATATGAATCTACTTTTTCTCATGCTTCTGTTACCTGATCAACTTGTAACATCATATGAGTTGTCTGTTGTGCCAAAATACTTCCATTCAACTGCGTTCAATTACAAGATCTGCATTTTGCTTCAACCGAGTGCAGGCCCAGACATTAATAAAGACAAAATTAATTTCTGTGGAGAGGTATAAATGGTGGTCTGATATGTTTGATGAAATTCACCGACTTTGATAGTTGCCCCTTGTTCTAACTACTGCTTACTTGTACAGGGATATAATCTTATGTATTAGACACAATGGAATATACTCCAGTCAAGCAAAATTCAAGATTTTGAGTTAACACTTCGGTAACATGAAAGATCTGTACTGTTGGAAATCTGAAGCATGTTAAATAGCACTAAAAACAGACCCGGATTTTAAGTCAGTAAACATCTTCCAAAGTAAGAAGGTCATAAGTGTGTTGTTACTACTTCGATTTGAGTGCAGTGTAAATTGTAAACATTACTACATAACAGACACAAGAATGCTTCTGGTCTTATAGAACTGAATCTGGATCCTTCTGTAGCACTGAACTAAGTGGGATTTTAACTCTTACGAAGGACTGAGGACATGCAGATGGGATGCATTCCTTATGTGAGCATATATGTAAATACAACACTTCAAACGTCAAGATGTACATAAATTTGCCAAGAAACTGCACAGTTTAGTTGCTTCCCATCTGCCACGCATTGCACACTCATGTTATGTTATTTACAAGGTTGGTAACATACACCAGGTTAAGACTCTGCTTTGTGTAAAATGCTTACCTAATCAATACGTTTAGATTCACTTTCCTCAGCCTGATCTACTTAAGGAAATAAATACTTACTCAGATTCCGTGTTATCTTTTTAACTTAGGTGTAAACATTAGCATTTGCTTCCTATAAAACTGGTAACCAGGTGAGATGTTATAGATGCAGCTGGGAGAACAGTACAGAGCTGAAAGACAAGAGCATTGGGGTAAGTAGAATGGAAGGGAATTCTGGCAGACATGAAATGAGGGAATCATAGTATCTGTGGATAGGAGGAGACAGAATTCAACCATAGGAGTAACCATGGGGACTGACAGCGTAAGAAAGAGATTTCTTTGAAAAAATGTACACCTCTCTTCTGCTCCCCATCCACCCCCACCCCCCAAATAAAATGTACCTGGAGAGATTTTAGAATCTCCTACTGCCATTCAGTGTCTGTACAGAAGGATATTTAACCGTGGAATGCTCTGATATCGGGCTTACATACAGAAAAGATTCTTGATGGTTAGCAATGCTTTAACCTAGCAAAGACAGGTTAAATCATAAGCAAAAGCATAAGTTTACCACATATTTGAAGCACAGACTTAGATTTACTGAGGTCTGAAATAAGATGTAGCTGGTTTTAATGGTGCAAGTGCTTAACCACTGAAACAACACACCAAGGGCTGTGGTGGATTCATGTTTCCCAATATCTTTAACCTGAGATTGTATCCATTTATAAGATACTGCAATAAAGTCAAGGAAGTGTCATAGCCACACCACAAGGCACAAGACTGAATGCAGGAAATTGGATTCCTGCTAGTCTCAGTATCTGCAGGATCCTGTCAAGTAGCTCCATGTAGGAAATTCAGCACTACATGTGGAGATTTGAACAGAACTGAATTGGGTGCTTACAAGACATTTTGATTCCCAGTGGAGTCCCCCATGCACCTCATCCTCCATCACTGTCCTCATACCCTCAGCCTCCGTGTTGCATCACCTCCCTCTCACCTGCACAGGCTTGAACACAAGATGTGATTGTCTCAAGCACCCAGGGAAAACATGAGACACAGTTCCCAAGACAGCAGCTTTATCTACTAATTCTTGACAACAAGCTCAGTGCTTCCATTGCTGATTTTGTTTCTCTCCTGTCTCCTTTCTCCTCAGCCCAAGCAGCCAAACTGGGCCAGAAAGAAGTCTGCTTGCCCACCCATCTGCCTATAATTCACACTCATCTCTAATTTGAAGCTGCATCTTACCTCAGAAGAGCCTGGGATAGGGGCAGGGGTGGGGTTCCTCCCAGCCACCATACTCAGTACCACACTTTAAAGGATACCCCAGCCTAAGCAAGGTAGCCCATAGTGAAGTCCTGCATGTAACTAGTCCTCTGCCTCATGATGCTTCAGGCACTTATTGAGGACATGAGCCTGTCAGAGCAAAGTATGCCTCTGAAGGGATAGCAGAAATCCTCTTGCACAGCTGTACCTAGACATGTGGACAGTCTCCTTGCTCATCCCTTGTGCCAACTTTGCAGGCTGTTTTCTGTTAGGATGTGTCAGACAAGATCGGAGAGTCTCAGATGAGTGCTGAGCTGGTGCCTCGCCCCAACACACGGCTGTTTACTCGAGAGACCGCAGGCAGGGATCATGTCTTGTATATCTGCTATGGCTTCAGCATTGTTCTCTGATGGAAGGTCCCTGTGCTACAAGACAGGATGTCGTCAGGTGGCGTTGCACCTTGGTGGAAAGAGCTTTGCCTCTTCGGCGTGGGGTGAGGGTTGGGGGTGTGGCTCTTGGCCCACAAGATGGCACTAACGGACAGCTTTTCACACTGGATTTGTGATGCTTGCAGGTCTCTAGGTCATTTGTTCTCGGCACGTCCTTTTCGGTTTTGCCCGTTCCCGCTCCCCTCCACCCACCTCCCGTTTAATTTTTTTCAACTTCATGCACAGAGAAGCTGCAGATGTGGCAGAAGCAACCTTTCCTTTTGAAGGTATTACCAGGCCAGTTCCAGCTGTGGCAGATGCAGAAAATGTTGTATGAAATCCACAAATTAAAGCAGATACATTATGTCAGCAGATCCACAACTCTGTGTCAATTATCCTGGACAACATTCAGTTTTACAGTTGCAGCTCAGTGCCTTCTCCAAACTAAAGGTCTCTGCAGAGGCTTCTGACATTGCTGACGGTGATGCGTGAAGAAGAAATAAAGCTGATCATTCAGATTTAGGCTTCTGAATTCGTATAAGCAGGAATCACATTGATGGTCTTACAGACTCTGTGAAGGAGGCAGAACCATAGCATCTTTGTAACATATTTTATGTACCTCATCTTGCCCAGCCTATGGCATACTCACATATATATGTATATCCTGTTCAGCAGACCAAAAGCAGGAGAGATTCTTAGCTTCCAGCTGAGAAATAATTTGATTTCATTTGGTTTGAAAGCCTCTTCCACCTTGTCAGACACTTACCAGATGTGCATCCTGGTGGCAGATGGGCCAGACTGCCCCACTGTCCCAAGTACAGATGGGTGCTGTCTCATGGAAAGCATTGAGTTACCAGCTCCTACTTTTTACAAGCTGAGAACTTCTCCTATCATATCACAGAGCTGCATGCGTGGGTTTACCATTAGTGCATTGCTTAATGAGTATAAAAAAGATGGAAAATACTACAAACAGTGGTGGACTTCTTTTGCAGGAAACTGCCCCATGGCCTGTTTTGTAAAAGGTATCCTGAGTGCCCGATGTAAACGGAACTATGTAAATTTTTTTGGCTAATGAGAGCTCCCCCGCATTCTTGGCAACATCTAAACAACCGTAGCTAATTGACTAATAGATGACTGACTGTAAACACTCCCTGGTTTATCAGGGTAACAGTAGAGCTCAAGTTAGGTGTTCAGGCTATTTTCTAGCTATGTTTCATTGAGCTTGGCAATTTTCCTACTTTCCTAGTTTCCAAACTTTATTTTATGAAGAGGTCAAGAAAAAACACCCAAGATCTCTCTAAACTGCAGGAGCAGTTCCTGCATCTTTGCACAAGCTGAAGGCAATGACATTACATGTGCCTGCTGCTGTCTGCATTAACAGATTCACCTGAGTGACTGGAGAAAATCTGAGACTATACATTTTTTTTTTTTTTTGACAAGGGTTTTCAGTTCTGCTTTCAGTTTTGTTTACAAAGACACAGCATTTCAGACTGAAACATTTTCTTTAATATTCCATTAGACAATGTGATTAAGGCCTCACATGTGTTACAGAAGACCTGGAAAACTGTATCGTCAGAGTACTATATAGAAAAATTCCTTGCTGAGAGTGCCAAAATGCTTCATTTTGTTGGGTTTTTTAGGTCCAGGAGAGCTCTCTGTGAGTTACCAACTGTCCTTCTGCAAGTGGCACTTCACAGGCAGTTTCTATCTACCTGTGTTAGGACCTCTGCTGGAATCTACTACTGGTTTAGACCCTTCATATTTCATCCAGCTTCTAGTTGTCTTACCTGATGACATGCTGTGAATTTCATGTGGCATATTTTCGACTAAAACCTGGCAGTAGTATCTAGGAACTCAGCACTGGTTTATTCAAAAGAGGCCCAGACCTCTAACACCTGAGTAAAGTGCATCACCAGCACCACAGTGCTTATCTTATAGTATGGCTGACTTATCATGTCTCTTATCATATCTCCTTCACCAGGAGATTTCAAGGGGCTCTGTAAAAGTACCATTAACCCCATTGCAACTGCAGGTAGAGCAAAGCACACATGAGGTATGGTCAGATGTCTGTGGACTCAGTGGCAAGTGAGGAGAATGCCAGCATCCTGAGCCTGTCCTGCAGCTAACAGTCAGGCTCACCTTGTGCCACTCAGCTTCCTACTGTTTCCAAGACATCAAAAGAAATAAGTAAAATAATTAGCAGAATCCAAGCCTTGCATTGAAAGTGCGCAACAGTGAAGTAAGCAATGCTCCACTGACACATATGGCACACCTGGAAGCAGCACAAGCTTTTCATATTACTTAACAGCATGCCTCAGGTTTGAAACATGGGATGCAATAGTGTGGAAGGGCAGTCCTGAAGCAGATTTACACCTTTTTGACTGACCAGAGTATTTCTTCTGCTTTTTTCTAGCGCAGGAAGTTATATCTTATTACGACAGTCAGGAGCTTCAAGCCAGACAGCCTTGGTGCCGGGCATACATTTTTAAAACACCTCTCTTCCAAGGCAATGTAGTGCCAAAGAGGCACCAGCCACCTTGTTAGGAAGCTGCACGTTGAATAGTCAGTGTTGATACAATGGATTATAAGGTGAATACAGTGCAACCAGGCTGTATTAGCAAGATGCCATCAAACTGCATGCAGAGTGTAAATTGATGAATGGAAAAGTAAATTCCTTATTTGACATTCCAGAAACATGTAACCGGAGCAAAGAGTTCAAGAACCACAATGAAATTAAAAGTCAGACAGCTGGTTGTCATGATACCTCTGTGTAGAATTAGAGGCATTAATTAGATATGGGGAATATTAATGACAGTTTAAAGTGGAATGTAGCTAATCATTTCAGTACTATCTCCAAGCAGAGTGATGGTGAAACCATACACTATTTTCTTTCAGAGGAAACAAAACCTCAGCAAATCTATGTGGAGTACTAGCAATGTGTAGGAGAGCAGGGTCTCATTAGAAAGCAGAATTCTATCACAATTATAAGACACAATTCTTTACAGATTTGGCTAAGCCCGCTAGTCTTGTTGAGATCCAGAAAGCATAGGAGATGGCTTAAAAATAATGAGATTGGCTTAAAAATAATAATGATATTTTAATGATTTGATTTGCTTTGTAGTTTTTAACCATCTTGATTTCAGGTTTCCAGTCTGCACCCAGCAATGTTAATACTAACACTCTTTTCAAAAAAAGAACCAAAGACTGGGTGTTGTGGTTTAGACCTAGCTGACAACTAAGTACCACACAGCCACTCTATCACTCCAGTGACAGAAAATACAACAAACGGCTTAATGGTCAAGACAAAGGCCAGGAAGGGCACAGTCACCAGTTATGGTCATATGCAAAAGACAGACTCGAGGAAACAAAATCTGTTTAATATAAACAACAAAACCACTGCCAATTCACCAACTGAATAAGAGTAGTACAGTGGGAGAAACAACAGAATCTTAAACACATCTTTTCCCCCATCCCTCCCTTCTTCCTGGCCCAGCTTTGCTAGTCCTCCCTGCAGCCTGGCACAGGGCAGGCAGAGGATGGGTGGGTCATGGTCAGTCCCAGTTCCTTCTTTGCTTCTTCTGTTGCTCACCCTTCTTCAACGGAAACGCTCTTCACAATCCTACGGACATGGCAAAATGGTGTCCTTCCCACAGAAGACAGTCCTCCATGAACTCCTCCAGCTAGCATGGGGGTCTTCCACTGGCAGCAGTCCTCCTAGTGAGGAACCGCCCCAGCACAAATCTCCCTCAAAATCATGGCCCCTTTCAAGATCAACTGCCTCCTCCAGCATGAGCATCTCCACAACTCTGTTCCAACCAGGGCTTATCCATGTCTACAAACTGACCTTTTCTCCACCGGTGATCTCTGAAGACTGCAAAGAGTCAGCCTGCCATCTTGCCATGGGCCAAAGGGAAATGCTTGCTCTGGCATGTCTCTCTGACCTACTCCTCACTAACCTGGGTGACCGCAGGGTTGTGTCCCGCATGGCTGTCTCTCCCTCTCTCCTACCCTCTCACAAAACAAAGGCTGTTGCCAAATCGGTTTCCCCTCTTAAATATGTTTATTCGCCATCTTGGCCAGAGGCAGGGATGAATTGGATCCGGGAGGGCTTTTTCATGAAGCTTCCTACAGGGGCCATGCCAGAAGCCCCATCCTCACTACTGAAACTGCACCAAACACTGACCCAACACACTGGGAGAGTAGAGGTTGTTGGAAAGGAAACACATTTGGAGATACGCAGAATAGCGAGGTAAACTCTTGTCTTGTGGACAGGCAGCAACATGCTTTGTAATGGAGGCAAACCCATTCACTACAAGTGGTTAGTGACTTGCAGACAGAGCTGAAGGAAGAAAAATGCAGTAGCGAGATGGTCTCTGGCCGCTGGAAGTCTGTGCGATCATACCGGAAGCCACATTTTCACCCAGCTCCTACTACTCTCAGTTTCCTCTTGTCTGGTTTTTGGCAACTGAGTTACTTTGGACCTCTGAGATCTGCAGAGCCTCTCAGACTTCATAGACTAAGGCAAAGGATTTAGGTGGCATTTCATCATGCTGGGACAAAATCCAGAGAGACTGATTGTCCATTCCACTGGTTTAACAGTCCACAGAATTTAAACCATGCTTAAACATCTCAGAAGGCTGTGGAAGGTCTGAGCATCTTGCTTAGAGCTGTCCTCCAGGAGAGCAGAAGATTTCACTTGGTGTCACTGTGAGATTATGCTGTGTCCTGTGAAAAGCCCACCAGAAATGGAAAGTGCTGGTTGGCTACATAGCGTCAGGGCCCTGAGTGCACCTCCACCTCTGCTGTGGGTTTGGCTGCCTGGGCTCAGGGTCATGTTCGATAAACAGCTGCCTGGCCTTGAAAACATTGTGAATAAAAGAGCTGTTTGAGAAGAAGCTGAAAGAATCCTCAGCAGGAGCTCTCCCCTTTTGCTTGAGAGATGCATTTAAACTGACTTGGACACTGCCTGAGCTGTGCTGCACCCAGGCCCTGCCTGGCCAAGTATCTTGTTGATCCAGACCGTCATCCTGACCTACGGACTGACTTTGATATGTTACCTCAGACCTTTCTTATCACTATGCACTTGTCCGGCAATCACTGGACTGTGTCTGACCTGGTAACTGCCACCAAACCTGTTCTGCTCACCTTGGTTGGGTGCTGCAGGACTGCGCCCTTGTCAGTGAGGTCTCTGCCTGGTGACCTTGTTATGTTCAGCACCCTGTTCCCTTTTCCTTGAAGAGCAATTTGCCCTTGCTGTTCATGGACGCAAAGGCAGCCAAGGTCCAAGATGTTAAAATTTTGAGTTTTAAAGAATGAATGACGTTACCACATTTTGGGAAGTGTAATGAAACACAATCTCAAACTTGAAAATACTTGAAAATAGTGTCTAATCAGTCCTTCAGAATATTGTTTGGCATATGGGAAGCATTTAATTCTCTCTCTGACTTCTGCTCAAAAAAAAAAAAAAAAGCCATCTGTTACGTAGCTCTTGTCTATAGGGGGAAGTTCCCTTATGTGCTAAACTGTGAATTTAAACCAGTATTGTTATGCCAGTATTCCCCTCTCCTACCTGAGTTCTTACTGCTCTGCCAAATGGGTCTCTGCCAAATCCACTCTTACTCTGGAATAAGCATTGCACAAGTAGAGTTGTTAGTGGTATAAGTGGTAGCCCTTTCTTATCTGGACTAAGCAAAAAGAGGTTTCAGTGAAACAGCTCTGCAAGATTTGAACTGCTGCAGGCTGCGAGTAACTGCAAACATAAGTCTTTCGGCTTTCTGTTTGGATTTCTCTCAGATACAGTATGCTTTAATTTCCAGTGTGCGTCCATCGGTTTGGTTTCCTATGTTCTGGAGTCCCTGGGTAGCTGTAATTCACCCCTTGGCTTGCCCTCTGACATGGTGAGGACAGCAGCACATAATCAATGGCAGGCTTGCTCCTATTAATCTTGTTCAGTTAGGGCCTGATCCTCTTTCTGCGAAGGGCAAGAGGACAGTTCACACCGACTTAAGTGTAGGCAGGAGAGTGCCCCAAACACTAACAGCTTCAGCAGCAGGTGTTCCAGGGAACCCACATCAATCTTTCTTTTTGTGAGATTAAGACTTTTGACACCCTGTGCTGGGCTGGAAGTCAAATACACATGCAACCTGACTCTCCACCATTTGCTGTGAAAGGTGTTGCCATGCACAGCTCTCCATTAATTCCAGTTGCAAGAAAAATTAACAACTAGCCCACTTGAAAAAATGAACATCTTTGAAAGTTCCAACAATTGCCTTAAGTTCTTATATTTCCTGATCTTCTGAGATATGAAGGAAGAAGCACTATATACCACGAAGAAGGTGAATTTCTTATGTTTCAGTGGCAAAAATCTCCATTTCTTACGTTTCTTAGGCCTGGAACCAGGTCCAGATCTGGGTTTTGGGTCAGAGAAATGACCATTTTGTCAGCCTAAGACTTGGCCAGAGTTCTTTACTCCTCATTACAGAGTATCAGTCTGTCAAGACTGTGAACTACCTGCACTGGGACTGGACAAGAACATAAACCTTGGTACTACTGTGTCATTCATAGTTAATTTTTTTAATAACAGCTGTTCAAAGATATTCAGAGGCCTAGAAAGCTGCAGCGCTTCCTGAGAAAGTGGATTAAGCTCTAGTCCTACCAGGTTTTCAGTTTGTAAGTCTTAATTTTGCATGGTGTAAAACTCAAGTAAGTCCTAGGCACGCACTTGTACAAAGGACATACGTGGAGTGGGGTAAATGCAGTCCAGCTAGTCAGGAGCTCAAGAATACACAAGGTATATGATTACATAACCAAACATGTATTTTATTGCATGTTGATTTCAAAACAATTAGGAACATATCACCACGCATAACTCAATCATTCAGTGTCTACATATGTTTATGTATTTGCATCATTTATGTTGCATAATGCAGAACATATACATACACATAAAAGTTTACATACGCAAGTAGCCACTGATGTAGTAAATATTTAGATTTTCTGTATAGATATAAAAAAAAAGAAAGACATGGACTATTTGAACTCCTTCTACTCCTTTCACATGATATGAAGTTGCTGCTGTTTGATTGTTGATGTGATTGAAGAGATACAGTAACTGTATCTCATGAAAATACTTTCATATCAAGTTGCCCTTTGAAAATGAGTCTGGTTTTAAATTGTCATATGATTTATGCCTGTTTGACAGGATCAATTTTTAATTTCAAGGTAGTGAGAGGTGTGAGTGGCTGTAGAGACACAGCAATTTGCTTACAGTTACTCATTTCAACTTGTAGTAGTACTCAGAGCTGTTACTGTCTTTTAATTGTTTAGAGGGCTTTTCGTTCTAAAACAGAGAGTTAAGCAACTGAACTTTATTATTGTAACTGTACGTTGCTAACACTTGATAATAGACGAATCAATGCTTTGCAGAGCAGTTTGAAATAAAGCAATATGTATTTGCCTAGAAGTGAAAGAGAGTGCTGCCTTGTATTGGCTGGAAATAGTTTTACTCAAATGCAGGGTAGAAGGGGTCTTCTTAGTGAATACATATAAAGGAACCACATACATACATAAAATTTTCATACACACCATATCATCTTGTGGATTAAATATCTGAATAAAATTTGTGTTCTCATATTTGTTTCCCGATTTAAACATAGGTGAATAATTAAATTCTTTGCAGTGACTTCATATCCCATTGGGAAATCCAGTTTAATTCCTGTTCCACTAGACTCTATGTTGCCCCAGAGTGATTCTGGTCTCCCACCTCCTCAGGGACAGGTGTCACCCCATCCCAGAGTTTTTACCAGCGGCCGGAAGGTGTCTGTGAGGTTGAAAGTTCTGAGTGGTGCTGAGACACATTGTGTTGGGAACAACGTGAGCTGAATCCCAAAATATCTCCTAATGACTTTTGTTCAGACACTAGAAGTTAAAATAAAAGTGGGAGATTGCTCCAGTTAATTATTTTGTAGGCACCATATTAGTCCAGAGCATGTTTTGGGAAAAAAATACTGAGATGGTAAATACCCTGTTGTGCTTCATGCATCTGCCTGTGAAGGTGGAGTCCCCTCTACCCTGAGCTGCCATGCAGTGGCTGCAGGAACGAGAGTGGGGAAATTCCCAGCAGCACTGTTGGGGCTCCCATGCAGCTTGGTGGCGTCAGTCCCTGCAGGTTAAGGTGCACAGGTCCAGGCATTTTTCAGTGTGTTTTTTCTGTCAGCAGCTCTGACTGCCTTTTCATGCTGCAACCAGCTCTCGCGACAGATATTGCAGAAACTGCCAGGCTGGGCTGCTTCAGTTGCTTGTTTCTAGCAATGGCCCATGCCAAGAGCTTGGGGAAAAGTGCAAACAGGTTGGCAGTGGTTGGTGGTGAGGATAGCTTGCCTGTTGTGGGCACCTCTTCTTTGGTGCTATTTGCTAGCTGCGGCATGCACAAGGGTTGAAGTTCTTTCCCAATCCTGGAGGCGTTACAAGTATTTCATCAAAGTATTTCATGAATAGGCACGCAAAGGCTTCAAATACTGCTTTGATCACCATCTGAATACCCTCAGTTAATTAATTCTCTTGTTACGACTAGTCTGGCCTAGGAGTCACAAACTGGCATTTCAAATTTCAAAAGGTGGTATTGCTTATCTGCTCCATTTAGGGACAAGCACACCGTGAAGTCAGTATTCGGGCCCACCTCCTTTTTACTCCATGGGACTGAGGGGTATTAGAAATTGGTCTTTGCATTTGACCCTCTCTTCACCTTAACGTCTCTATAGGGCACTCTTTTGGATGGGGCTATTTATTGCTGTTTGGTTTTTACCCTTTTTCTCTCTTGCCCTGTACTGACGCACGTCACGCTCCTAATACCTTGCAAATATACTTGCTAAGTAACAGAGAAACAATGCAGGCTCTTGCCAGTTGTCAATCATATGATCAAAGAGCACAGCACTGGATGTCCCAAGTCAGTGATGAATTTACATCCAGTCTTGTCTAGCACTTTCTTACTTTGAATATCAATGAGAGCATTTAGATATGGAAAGCTGGAACCAGAGAGTCTTTGTCACAAACTTAGGAGCTTAAGTCTTTCACAGGTTGCTGCAGACATTACTGCTTTTTGTCTTGAGCCAGGTAGCAGCAATGTCACCTTCACTACTTCACCCTGCATATGACTTCAGTTGATCTTGACCCACAGCCAAGATGTTGAGTGCTAGCTTCGTGATTCAAGCTCTGGCATGCTGAAGATGGGTACAAAAATGTAAGACTTCAGATTACACTTTGGCAACGTCTGTAGAATTCAGCACTTAAACCCCTTAAATCCTTTTGGTTAAAGCTTCATTTTTTAAAAGGTTAATGATCATTTGATCACCAGAATGAGTTGCTGCTGCAAATAAGGGGCATAAATTAGATCAAAGTAGAGCTAATAATTTTTCTTTCATGGTCTTTTTATGCAATTTAAGCTTTATAGAAGATTGTTTTACTCTCATGGACAGAAGACTTGCTCTTCTTTCCCCTTTAGGAAAAGAGTTGAGATGCCACCTAATTGACAACTCCTGCTTGCAGTGCATTGAGAGCTCCATTACAAGCTGTTGTCCAGTGACCTTGGTTTTAATGTATTACCAGTATGTAGGACAGATAGGATGCCAGCAGTGCTCCCTGATTTTAAAAAAGCTTTATTTCAGAGATTTGGGGACACAGATATCTATGGGAAGGAAAGACTCCCCTTTTGGTTTATAGGGTTTTTTTTAAATATATTTTAATTGCTTTATATCAATTGTTGCATTGTGTCTGTGAGCTCATGTCTATGGCATTTCTATAAGGAACCTTGGGCTAACAGATGGTCAGCTTACTGTACTATTAGTGTTTTTCCTAACAGCTTTCTCTCCATCCTTTTGCCTCCTTTCTGGTCATCTCCCATGCTTTGACTTCTTCTAGTCCCATGTCCCAGTTCCCAAACACTTGCTAAAGTCCTCTCTCTGCATCATCCCAAAAGCTCCTAGTCTCACTGTTTACCAGCCTTCGATGGTATCAGTTCATGTTTGACATTGGATGGACCTACATGAAGTTTTAGCATTCCTTTTATCCAGGACCACTCAGTGGACAGTGTACCAGTAATGCCAACATACCAACTTTTCACTTTTCAGTAACAGCATTGCCTATCTGTGTGTAAGGTACTCCTCATCTGTTTCCTCTTGCTAGACATGAATGTTTTATAGCTGTGTATAGAAATTTTTTAGCAATAAAAATAGAAACACTGATGTCAGTTCTTGATAACTAACTCATATCAAATCACATCCCACCGGTAATCTGGCATAGCTCTTTCTTACAAAAGTATTATGTGAATGGATGCCCAAAATAACATTTGGTGTTATTACGAGTATCAAGGTCTCATCTGTAATAACAATAACTAATGAAAATCCTGGAGAAATAAAACAGATGATGGTTCTCATATAACAAGAACTTGTGAGGTTTTTTTAATTTCCTTGCTTGACAAGACTTAATGAAGTTATTCCAACCTCATCATTAAGTGTCATCAGTGATAACATAAACTTCAGAAAAAAACTAATCTTCATGAAGATTTTCTCAACTTATAAAAATTATCTAAAAGTAACTCCACAAATGCTGAAATAAAGTAAAAATTGCATTACTTTCTTTGGTAGTTCCTGTGTAAGTTTTCCATGAAACAATTACACCTGCCACTCAAAAGTCAGCATTTACCACTATGGTACCAGATATGTTAGCAAGAAGGATTTGATTTAGTCATTACGAGAAATTTTGGGAGAGTGAGGGCAACGAAGCAAGGTCCTCTAGGGAGGGTACACATTCTTCAGCCCTGGAGGTGTTTGTGGTCAGGTTAGAAAAAAATTAAAAAGGAGTCATGCTAGGATAGGTGAACTTGCCTTAGTGTAAAGGCTGCTTGAAACAGACTTTTGAGATTTCTTCTGGACCTATTTTCTTACAATTTTATGTTATAGCTTTTCCTATTGTGAATATTTTAGAGAATTATTAAGCAATAGTAACAATTGCTGGATAGGAGCTGTCAATAACCATTGAAACCTCTATGTATAAGAGAAATAGAGTCAAAACTTGTGAAAAGACTTAAATAAATTACTAGTGTAGCTGACGTAATTGAAATGAAATGAAATCCAGCCAAAGGAAGCTGAAATAAAATTCTGAGAAGATCATTAGAAACTAAATGGTACTTTTGTTCACATCTAAACACCCGTTGATATATATGTATATAAATACATACAATGTGTGTACATACAGATTGGTATCTTTATTTGAGCTGGATGTAGCAGCATATGATGAAGTCCTATGAGCCTCCTTTGAGTCTAACTCGACTGTCAGATCACAGGCTGGAGGAATGGATATTTGGGTAATGTTGGTTCAGTCCTCAAAGTATGCTAAGGCCCTGCTCTACTTAGCTGTGCAGAACATGTAAGAGAAGACTCTGTTAAGTCTGGCAAGCCTCTAACTTCTTAGGCACAGTTGAAGGCTCAGTCATTTGGGATGGCACTGTTAGGCTGAAGCTAAGAAAGCAACTTGATCCTAATTGATTTTGACATTTTAATTTCCATCATTGGTCTCTGCAAGTGACAATGTGCTGAGAATGAAGGATTCTGCTGCTCAGAAATTATGAAGTAAGCCTTGGTGGAGAGGGGAAATGCATGGTTCACAATCCTTTCTTAATCAAGTCTTGCAAGATTTCCTAGAAGGGGGGAAACTGCACATTTTTTGCCAGCTTAGTATTGTTTTGGCTTCACTCCAGATTTCTGCGGTAAACTCTCTATCCAGGGAGAATTATTCAGTGTTCACCACAGTCTGCAGCCTGAACTGTCGCTCTCGATTTTGATTCAGTTGCAAGTCCTGCTCTACAACTGTTAAGCAAAGGCAGCAATTGTATGCTCACACCAGAGCAGAGAGCGTGAACTTCCCTTCACGTATCGTTACAGCTGTGACAGCTACTCACACTGTGGTTCTGCATTAAACGTAAGACAGAGGGCACTATCCTGCAAACAGTTGCTCTAGTCAACATATTCATTCCCACGGAGAATCATGAAAGCAAATTTTGCGCTGGATTGTCCACAAGGAAGTAAAACTGACGCTTGAAGCTACCCAAGTGGAAATGCTTCCAAGAGGACTCATTCTCAGAGTCTTCTGCAGCCCTGCACGGTGCTCACAGAAGTAGTGCTAGCAGGGATTAAATTCTCTGTTCCAGACACAGCCATTTTTAGAAGCTTATCCTTTGATTTCTTTTCTCTCTCTTTTTTTTTTTCCATTTGATCATAAAGGGCAAAGAAATTGATAGGCAGCAGTAAGGCACAGACCTATTTCTAATCAGGCAGTCTCTATGTATTAGATTTCTGTATACAAATTCATAAGCAATGATGACATTTCAAGGGGTTTTCTAGAATTTCCGTAACCTTTCTCTCTGGATCTGCTGTGTATGCTAATGGAGACATGAGCACAGTGCATGAATACATGCACTATAATACTAGCATGGCTGTTCTCCTCAAACTTTGCCCATGGTCCCGTCTGTCATTAGAGGTATCCAGAAATTCTGGAGAAATGTACAAAGTTCTCACAATCTACCTGAGCAAAATTATTAAAGCAAATAGGTTGTGTCAGAGAAACTACAGATACAGGAGAAGCTCAGTTGTTGAGGAAGTCTCTTTAAAATTTATTGGTTCTTGATCATGCACGTGTAATTACCTTACATTGCTAGCAGGG